>NC_133340.1:40478392-40778392 GCF_030506205.2 Paramisgurnus dabryanus | reverse complement strand
ATGCTAGCATGCGGTGTCTCGAGTTAACCTGTTGTCAACTGTGCTTTGCCGTAAGTTCCCAAACTCCCTTTCAGCGATGAAAAACATCCATAGGTGTAGAATCAGGAACACCGTAACAGTTTTTTCCAGACTTGCAGTTTGTGGCGGCACATTCGCGACATGCACGTCCGCATTATATATGCTTAAATGCAACTTCAATGAGGCTCAGCATTCGAGTGTGTCGACTGACACCACAGGTTTTTGTACAGAAACTGTCATATGATACAGAGGTAGTGATAAACGCGACGTGCAAACATCTATTTGTGGTGGGCAATTTTAATTTTGTGGTGAACTGAGAAATAAATAAATGTATGGGAATGTACAACGACACTCTCACATGTATGATGCAACAGCAGTAGGCAGTGCAAATATAACGACACGCCTATAATCCCTTCCACTCCGAAGTGTTACTAAACTCGATGGAAAAGCTAACCAAGCCTAAGTGAGGTGAGCTGACCCGACCTGACCCAAACTAGACCGTGGGGTACTATGCAATGGAAAAGCTCTATTACTGACATAACATTGGTATTATTTATAAGTGCACTAACTCTAGGTGTTTCTGTGTTATGTCTGTAGTTCTCAGCACAGTTGAACGCGATGCAGCACCTGAAGGATCAGCTCGAGCAGAGGACACGCATGATAGAAGCAAACATTCAAAAACAGCAGGACGAACTGAGACAGATTCACGAGCAGCTACAGAGAGTTCATGGACAGGGAGCTCCGGTACACACACCTATACATTCACATTTACATAGTTTACATTACATGCATTGAGGAGACGCCTACTGGAGCTGAAAGAACATTGCGCATGCAATGCAAAGTTTCTTTCAACTGATAATATTAATCTTTTATAAATTCTTATCTGTCTCTTTATGTCAAAATTAATATCTCTAGTAAAATGCATACATGTAAGTATTTTTTAAAAGAGACTTGAAAACAATTTATCCTGGTAATCGAACCCATGTCCGGTGTATTTCAGATGATAGTGCAGCAGCCAGGGGGTGGATTCAGCGTGCAGTTGCCGCAAGTCGGTGGAGCTCAAACTAGCTTTGTAGGTGTTGGGACGCAGCCCGGGGTCGTAGCTATACAGGGTCAAAATGTGACGAGCACAGCAAACTGTGGGACTGTTACACAGCAACAAACACTTCCCCAACACCAGCAGCAAGCTTCACGACCCCTGCAGCCGAATCTACAGAGCTCATCTGTTACGCAGGTGAGTCTCAGTCATTTCTGGTAAACATTTGCTCTGATGACAACTTAAGACTTATTTGATATGGTAGGTAATAGTGTTACAACTGAAAAATGAGAATTGTATTGTTGCTAAGACTCGAACGCAGGATTTGGTGCATAGCAGCAAAGGAATATAGATTTGCTAGACTCCGGGCAGTGCATTTTACAAGTAGCTGTTATAAAGAGATAAAGAGTCCATTATCTGTTATATTTAGTGGTTCATATGAAGACATCGTCTGAATAAATTACATCATCATTTCTGTCTCTTTCTTTGTTTGTTTTTCAGTGTGGTCCAGTTTATAACACAATGATGATTAGTCAGCCTGCTAATGCCAATGTTGTGCAGATACCCAGCGGCTTGGCACCAAAAATCAATCAGGGCAATGCAATAAACAGGTACATCATTTTTCTTGTCCCCTTAATGGTGCTATGTAAAATATATGCTAAGACACTGCTTTTGAAATTTCCCTCAGATTTGGTTACTGATTTAGACACGCCCTCTTTTTTTCACTCACTCTTCAAGATATCATTGTTTTGCGTGTCAATATCTAATAAAGTTAAATATTTGCATTTGGCAGATGCTTTTATCCAAAGCGACTTACAGTGCATTAAAGCTATAGATTTTTTTATCAGTATGTGTCTTCCCTGGGATCGAACGCATGACATTTGCAATGCTAACACAATATTTAACAAATCTTGAACTATAGGAAAGGTGTTTTATCTTTACCATTTTAACTTACTCATTATATGAACTGTCCTGTAAACATGAAAAACGATTGACAGATTGTTCAAAGTCTCCTCATTAGCTAAATAAATCTATCTATTTTACGGATTTCTCTTTTTGTCTCTTCTCGGTTCATTTGTACCATTTTCAGGTTTCCAGCAGGACAGCAGTTGGTCACAAAGATAATGACGGCTCCAATGGCATGTGGTGCTGTCATGGTACCAACGTCAATGTTTATGGGACAGGTAGTGACAGCGTACAACCCGTTTGCACAGCAACAAGGTCAGACGATAGCACTGCAGACTCAGTCCACAGACTCACAGGCTCAAGCTACCGCATTACAATCAAGTCATCAGCAGGGGGCGATACAACAACAGAATAAACAGCAGCAACAGTTTGTGCAGGTAAGAGAACATGCTTACAGAGGTTCATGTATGTTTACTGAGGGAAAACATCTCAATTGCTGTGTTTACAACAACAACATAAACAAACGGCTTTTGTTGACTCAACGCAACTACCAGTAGACTTCCACATAGTATCAATAACAACAGAGTCCTTTTACAGTTGATCATTTCTCATAGCAATTGAAATAAATTACAAGTAAATTACCTTCATTCGTATATCATATCTAACGTATATTAACTATTACACTAAGCTAACTTTACTGGGTAAAATTAATGTATACAGTACAATGTTAGCTACAGGTCCTTCAATTCTTGCCTGGCTGCCAAACCTCTCCATCTTCGTCGTCTTCACTTGTTATAGCAAACCAAAATATTTTATTTTCGAGAAGGTATTTCTTTTATAGATCAGTTTAGCCAATACTCAGACCAATAAATAAATACAGATGCTAATTTCGTTGCGACAACACGCGTGCTTCCGGTGAAATTGTCTATATATTGGGTAAAGCATTGGTTTATATTTTAATACCGATTTTAACTAAGTAAATCCAAATTCGGTTGTACGGTTTTTGAAAAAATGAGCCTTTAACATCTTATTTAGTTTGGCATTGAGCTAAGACAAAAAAGGGGAAAAGTTTGTTTTTGGTTAGTCTGCGATTCTGAATGAGCAAAACAACTGACCTGAAATAATAACAGATTGCAGCGTTAACACATCATCACATTTTCTCCTGTGTTTTTGACAGAGCACGCGCCTTCTTCACGGCAACCAGTCCACCCAACTGATCCTGCAGGCTTTCCCTATTCAACAGCAGAGCACATTTACAACCTCACAACCACAACAGCACCAACTAAAGCCACAAACTCAAATACAGCAGAAACCCGCCACATCCCACCAGACGGAAAGCAGAAGTGCCCAATCTCAGTAACGTGAAGCTACCAAACGCATCAACCAATCAGATGGTTCATTGGTCAGGTGCTATATTAATTGAAAGCTCTTTGCAAACTGCTTTTCCCGGCAGACAGCTGGTTATCCGAAAGCTTTTAAGACAAGGAACTCAGAAAATAAAACCACCCCTGTGGCAACCATGCCGAACATTTCATCGGACCAACAGGTGGTTCCCAAGCCTCCTTATTTATTTCATAGGATCACTAGCACTGGATGGTCCTTGCCAAACACAAAACGTTTTGGTCTCAGTCTTTCACAAAGGACTGAGTCGGAATCTGTACAGTCTTGTGTATCATACTGTGTACATATTATATGCGACCGTAAAGGAACAAAGAAAGATATTTTATATGCTGCATGGAAAGTGTAAACTTTCATTTGTACTTCCAGTTTTTAAATATTACTTTGGGTTAAAGTTGAAAATTTTTATATTACGCGTATAGTGATGCTGTATGCTTTAGACCCTCCCTAATTAAAATTTCTTCACTTATAGTTAGGGACCGTCATAGTTATCGAAAGCACTTAGGTATTTTATAGTATTTAGTTTTTCTTTTTTTCACAAGTTATTGTTTTTTCCTGTGTCAGTTACGTACAAGCAAATTGCCCAATTTATTTAAAATTATAATGCAGAGGAGTTTCATTTTTACAAGTGCCAAATTTAGTTACTTTGTTGAATGTTAATGGCATACAGTAATTATCCTCTTAAAAAGAAAATGTGCACCTTTCCCCTTTACGTTTAGCACTTATTGTGTTTATACACACTAAAAAAATTGCCCTTCCTTATAGCTATTCTGACCTAGTGGTTTTTGCGCATGCATTGATGTTTTACATTTACGTGCATTTTTCAAAGAAGAATGACACGACACGAATAAGCTTACTGAATAATCCTCGTTTATAAATGCTGTTCTCCCTCATCATTTTGGGAGCTATGCAAAAATGCAAGTAATGCAAAGTTTGTGTGATTGAGTACATGAATGATAATATTGTCCTTATTTTAGTTTCATTTAAAGTTCAGAAGCAGGGTTAACGTTGAGCTTTGGAGTCTTAAAGTCTTGAATGGTCTTCCTTATAGGTGTGTGCGTGCACGTGTGCAGGATATTATATCAGTAACACTTGTGACTCTTTCTGTATCGCTGCGAGTTGCTATTTGTTCACTACAGCGATGACCAATCAGTTCTTGCGTTGCAGTAATTAAACTTTTTAGATGTCCCCTTACTGGCTTGTTAGCTATATACCTCAGAAACTCGTATTGTTAAAAAAAAATATATATATATATGTATCCTAAGCTATTTTATTTTCGTATGGAAAAGGATTTGAGTATAGACAGAACTGGTTGTATGTAGACCGGTAGCACTGTTAAGAGTTAGGCGAGTTGTATGAAACTAAACAGACTAAAAGTAGACGCCCACCTTTCCCTAATCTGTCCTATTATGTTTTTTCATTGTTGTGTTGTTTGTGTGTTTCATAAGATTTAGCACTTAAATCCACAAATTTGGTTCATATTGTATGTACAATCATAAACATTTTCCTGATAGTTTGAACAGAGAATTTTGGTTAAGCCTTGATTGCATTTCTGCGCATTTCAACCTATGTATTCAAAATTACATTTTATTTTTTACTATGTTTGTATTTCTGTATGCAACCAAAATAATGTGTTTTAGTATGATTGTTAGTTGTGCAACCCTAAAACCCAAAAAAATGATTTCAGGATGTGAGCTGATAAATAATGGAATGGGTGATAATAACATAACATGGCTTTGATGTTAATTTCGTTAAGATAGTAGGGTTTGGTACAATTAACTATTTCTCAATAATTAGTGTTTTCTATATGGCAAGTGTATTTACCCCTATTAATATTATGTTTGAATAATAATGTTTATTCTGTCTTTGATTTCTGAATCAATGTGCTGTTGAAGTACAACTCACCACGTCACTGCAAAGAATTGCTTGCAGATCACAATGCCCTTATATTGTGTGATTTTGTGAATTGGTCAACATTGTCCTCTGTCATTTTACCCAAATCGGACCCCTTTCCCTCTATGATATTCAATCTTAAAAAATAAAAAACAATTATCACGTTTTTCACAAAATGTTATTCTCTTACTAAGTGATGTGATTCCATGGGGTTCCTGGTCTTTGTGTTAGTAAAAGGTTGTGAGTTTGATCTCAGGGACCGCACATGTTATGAAATGTACCCTTGAATGCACTGTCTGTCACTTTGGATTTAAGTGTCTGACAGAATGCATTAATGTCAATTTAAAATTTTCCATTGGTTGAGACAACACTGCTGTATCAGGATGGTCAATATTTTCAGAAAAACAGTGTATGAAAGCACCAGTGCCACATTTACACGTTGCCTCGTTTTTGAGGAATCTATCTAGTAGTGGCTTACTTTTAAGTTGGCTGGGATAGAAAGTGTTAGTCTATAACTTCAACCTTTCAGGCCAAGGACCCATTATTGGTAAAAAGGAGGAGCAAGGACCCCCATTACATGCATCAAATTTAGGACTATATTTACATACTTTGTAATGGTTATGTTACAAAGATATTAAAATGATCATATTATATTTTTGTATTCACATGATGCATACTGATACAACATAACATTTTAAATTTAGTACACTGCAAAAAATTATTTTCAAGAAAAATTAACTTAAAATTAAGATGCTTTTTCTTGATGAGCAAAACAACCCCCAAAAAATCTAGTTTTTAGATCAAAAATATCAAATTTAAGTGATTTTGTGCATAAAACAAGCAAAAAATCTGCCAATGGGGTAAGCAAATTTATTTTATTTTTTTCTTGAATTTAGTGTTTAAGAAAATTTTTCAAGATTTTTTTTGCATACCCTATTGGCAGATTTTTCTGCTTGTTTTATACACAAAAAATCACTTAAATTAGATATTTTTGGTTTAAAAACTAGACTTATTATCTTGGGTCGTTTTGCTCATCAAGAAAATGCATTTTAATTTAAGAACTTTAAGATATTTTTTTACTGAAAACAAGACAAAAATACTAAGAACATTTTTTCTTAAAATCATTTTTTTGCAGTGTACTATATTTACATACTTTGTAATGGTTATGTTACAAAGATATTAAAGTTATCATATTATATTTTTGTATACACATGATGCATACTGATACTACATAACGTTTTTAATTTACTACACTGCAAAAAATTATTTTCAAGAAAAAAAATTACTTAGTATTTTTGTCTTGTTTTCAGTAAAAAAAATCAAAAAATTCTTAAATTAAGATGCTTTTTCTTGATGAGCAAAACAACCCAAAAAAATAAGTCTAGTTTTTAGACCAAAAATATCAAATTTAAGTAATTTTGTGCATAAAACAAGCAAAAAAAATCTGCCAATGGGGTAAGCAAATTTATTTCATTTTTTTCTTGAATTTAGTGTTCAAGATTTTTTTTTGCTTACCCCATTGGCAGATTTTTTTGGTTGTTTTATGCACAAAATCACTTAAATTGGATATTTTTGGTATAAAAACTAGACTAATTTTCTTCGTTTTGCTCATCAAGAAAAAGCATCTTAAAGAATTTTTTTATATTTTTACTGAAAACAAGACAAAAATACTAAGAATTTTTTTTCTTGAAAATCATTGGTTGCAGTGTAAATAAATTTTAATGGGGAACCTTCATTTTAATGAAGTTTCTTTTATAATTTCTATTACTATTATTTTTATAACTGCATTATGGTTTGATGCCTAAAGTCACACAATATTTGGAGGACCCCTATAAATACCACCACGGACACCCAAGGGGTCCCGGACCCCCTTTTGAAGGCCCTTTAACATAGACAAAATTACACAACCTTTAAGAAACTGCACATAATAAAACACAATGCATATTCATTCATCACTTTTTCATTCAATCTATATCAAAACGGTTACATCATTCCCTTCCGACCCCTTTCCTTCAGAAATTACCCTCTAAAAGTTGAAAAAATAACACATCAGATATTTACAAAGTCAAATCTAAAATCTCATTTCAAGTCATTTGTCACAGTAAACATTCAAAAACATTTCATATGATTACCTGTAGAGATCAGGTCCCATTCTTTGAATGTGGCTTATGTTGATAAGTTATATTAGTGGATATATCCAGCTTAGCTGGAATAACTTGGTATAGACCTAGGATATCTACTAGAATAGTCAGTCTGCCAAGTTGAAAAAGCCATACCAAGCTAACTTTGAAAAATTGCTTATGCCCAATCCCGAAACTTCAGCTAGCCACCTTAGTCAAAGACTAGTACCCAGTGTAAGTTAGTTCATCAAACGCTGATGTGCAATCCAAACATTATTCTCAGTTTTACATAGCAACAAACCTCTTCTTGATGTCTTTATGTATATACATATGCAGTATTTAAAATTCAATGTCAAACTCATAAATACAAAAAAAATATTGTAAACAAATCCAAAGATAGTAGGTAGCTGAGGTGGAAATTCCAGAATGATCCAATCTAGCATTCGAATCAATAATGCATTCTAACAGCCATCGAGGGAGTAATAATTACACATGCTGAAGATAGCTGATAACTGTCATTACTTGCTTAAGTGCTTAAGATATTGACGTGTTCAAGCAGAGATCAAAATCTTTAACACTGACCTATGTTAGTGTGCAGTCTAATGAAGCACCTGCAAGCAGTCAAGAATAACGGCCAAAAATGACACACCAATCCTTATGAGGTCATCATTAGAGTTAGTTATTTGATAAGGTCATATATTTAAATGCTTGTCTGGTTCATGTTAACAGCCTCACTGCCTGTCACAATAATGCCATGGTTGCTGTTAATCTACGTAAATCATTACAATGCAATAGAGCACAGCTGTATTTAGTCACAGGTGGTGCAGCACAGGGTTTTAATCTTATTCATGACCTAAGTTTTTGAGCATAAACTTATAGTTAGAACTGTATATAAATAGGCAGCTTTCTTGGCTTAAAATATTTAGTACACTGTAGGCAACAATGTGACAGACCAACAATATCTCATGGCCCTTCATATGTATTTTACGAGGTGGCTAATTCATATTAATTCGTACCACAATTTGCTTTTGCCCTTGTTACGTTAGGGATATATAATCGGATATACACTGCAAAATTGCTTTCTTACTTAGTATTTTTGTCTTGTTTTCAGTAAAAATATCTAAAAATTCTTAAATTTTGGATGAGCAAAACGACCCAAGAAAATAGGTCTAGTTTTTAGACCAAAAATATCAAATGTAAGTGATTTTGTGCATTAAAAGCAAAGAAATCTGCCAATGTGCCAATAATTTAAAAAAAAAAATTATTCTTAAATTTATTGTTTAAGAAAAATGTACAAGATTTTTTTGCTTACCCCATTGGCAGTTTTTTTTTTTGCTTGTTTTATCCACAAATTCACTTATATTGTATATTTTTGGTCTAAAAACTAGACTTATTTTCTTGGGTCATTTTGTTCATCAAGAAAAAGCATCTTAATTTAAGAATTTTTAGATATTTAGCAAAAAATGACTTTTAGACAAAAATTTACAATTTAAGTAAATATGTACTTAAAACAAGCAAAAATATATGCAGTAGGGTGAGAATTTTTTTTGAATTAAATGTTTAAGAAAAAAGTTAACTTATTTCAAGATACAAGAAAAATGTACAAGATTTTTTTGCTTACCCCATTGGCAGTTTTTTTTTTGCTTGTTTTATCCACAAATTCACTTATATTGTATATTTTTTGTCTAAAAACTAGACTTATTTAGGTCATTTTGCTCATCATCTTAAATTAAGTATTTCTACTGGAAACAAGACAAAAATACTAAGTTATTTTTTGCAGTGTACTATGAATAGGGGACAGTGCAACACTCATTGTGGCCGCTCCGGAGATGGAAGTCCCGCCTTCCAGTTACATGAACCAATTATCAATCTGTACAGACTCGCGTGAGGCGTTTGTCAACCTGTGCATGATTTGCTAAAACTACTATTTTCAAGGGAACTTTGAGCTTGAGAAACAAAAGTTGGGGACAGTTGATGTCAGGTTTAATTGTTGGTTGGAAATATGTTGTTAATTGTGACTTTAGCCCACACTTTTAGAGATATCTGTCTTTCCCCATTCAAACAAATGGGACTTTAGTCTTGCATGAACTGCCCAGAGGCATTGCAAAGATGGCCGCCTGGTGGCGTGACTTCTCCAAAGGGACTTTGGTTTAACTCAACAAGACATCTTAAAAATGTGGCCCTTATGCGCGAGATGCTGTAAAATGCATTTTTAATCTTAAGAATAAATTAGATCTGCTCCATGTGATCAGTGTGTATCTTAATACTGTAATATGGTTGAAATGGAAAATCGCAAGAAATTTAGAACCTGAAAAGTTTGATGACCGAAAACGAAAAGCTGAGAACCCAATTTAGAGGAACGCACTTTAACAACTACTAGGAGTTAAGTTGAGGACTTGCTGAGCTAACACTCTTTTAAACATACTGAACGAGTTAAGTTGCGAAAAACTAAACACTCCAAGCCACAATAAAAAAACCAAAAATGACAAAACTTAAATGAAAGATAAGGCCATTGGCTTTCTTCAGGTCAAACCTGTGAGAAAACTACGAATTTGAGGCAAAACAAAATATGTGCTGTTGTGATCTTAATTATACAAGCTGGGGTTCCAAAAAAACGTCATTGGTGGCCTGCAGTAGAGGTTGAGTCGAGGCTGTAGAGCTGCCTATGGAACTCAGACGCTGCGCCCTCTGCAGGTTGGGAGGAACAAATGCCTCACAGCTGCCACTAGTACTTAGATTCAGATAATCCTGTAAGACCAAACAGAAACATACCTAGTCAGATTGGTACAATTCAAGTATTGCTATTTATAATCAATAATATAATTTGAGGCAACCTTGTCTTAAAACATACATGTTTGGTGGTTTCTGACAGCAGAAGTTCAGTTCGTTCCACCAGCTTCTTGAAGGTCGGTCGCTTCAGAGGGTCGACACTCCAACACCATCTCATCACCTCATAACTGATGACACAAACACAAAATCCTCATTGTTATGCACAATGAGTGTAAATATCTACAACGTAATATAAAAAATGTTTACATTATGTAAACACACAATCCTTACATTTCACTTGGGGCAAACTCAGGCTCGCTCATTCGGTATCCATCTTGTATCATCTTATAGAAAGTAGATCCAACTTGAATCCCAGGATATGGTGTGTTACCTGCAAACAAAGTTTCAACATATGAGATCTGATGATGGTTTTGGTTATGATCTGTATTGTTCCTAAATCTGATATTTATAATGTGTGATGTCAGCTCATACAGACCCAGAGAGAAGATCTCCCAAAGTAAGATGCCGTAGGACCAGACGTCACTTTCGAACGTGTACACGCAAGCAAAAAGACTCTCTGGAGACATCCATTTCACTGGGAGACGTGCCTGGACAGGAAATACATCATCAGTGATGCTGAGCAATGCTTTTTAAATATGGTTTGTAAGAGCAAATACGTGACTGCATTAATGCTGCTATTTTTGCCCGACAGCCACCTTCTTTAAAAATTTCAGCCTATATTGCAAAATAATGTTTTGCAAAATACATTTATAGTGCATGAGTTTCTGCTGAGTTCAGCATGCTACTGTATATACAACAGAAATGGGCTCAGATCCAGTAGAGGCTCGCAGTGCCGGAAATATTAGCAGTGTAATATCTCACACATAGACTGTAAAACAAGCTTTATAATGATGAATGTATACGTGACTAGTATCGTGTCAGGTTCATAAACGTACAATCTTAACTCAATGGTTCAATTAAGATTAAATTTATGTTATCTTTAAACGTATGAGGGTGTGATGAAGGACACAAAACACTTCCTCACATTTCCTCTCAGGACATAGTTGGAATCTCGAGTGATGTCACGTGCCAGACCGAAATCACATATCTTTGCAAGTCGACCCTGAGTCAGCAAAACGTTCCTGGCTGCCAGATCTCTATGGACACACTGTGGATATACACATAACACATTTGAACACCCACATATTTATTAGAAAATAAATATATACAATATAATATATAAGGTCACACTTTATATATGGTTCCACTTCTAAACATGACTTAAGATTTTTAAAGCATATGTAAAAAAAATGCAGCATGAAGTTAGAACAACTTGTTCAATTCAACTTATTTCAAGTTTTGGCCTGTAATAAGCTGACATAACTTATAAAGACAAGTTACAATCGTTTAACTTCATTTTAAGTTAAAGTAACATAAAAATATATGTTGATTTGACAAAATGCTAAATTAAATGAATATAATACAATTTATGGTAAAAAAATGTTACCAATATATTTATATACAAATATATTTTATTATATTATATACATACATATATATTATATGGTATATGACCTCAGTTAACCCACTCTGAAATTCGATTAATCTAACACCCACTTACATTTTTGGAGGTTAGGAAGTCCATGCCTTTAGCAACTTGATATGAGAAGCTGAGCAGATCCTCAGTATCCAAAGAGAGATCATCTTTATCATCACACCATTCTGAAAGATGAGATGCAGATGTGAAAATAATGAAAGGTGGGGTACAGTGGCTGCAGTTTGTATTTATTTTGTTGGGAAGTTCCCACCTGTCTGATTTGATCTCTTCTGATAGGACCTCATGGGCATGTATCCATTTTCATTCCCTTCACTGTGTGTGCATGTAAACATACAATAGATGGTGCATTACATCACTAAACTTAACAAAGGCATCCATACTCACTTGACAACACATCTTACCTTGAAGGCTGTGTTTGGCTGAGCAAATTTTTGTAGTATCCGTCTCCGGTTTTGGAACTAAAAAATGCATCCCTCTTTCTCCTAAGGAAGTTTAAAAGATCACCATAGCAACAGTACTCTGTGATCACTAAAGTGGGGCCTGTTGGAAGAAAAGGGATGTTTTCATAAACATATATGTGTAGTTTTAGAAAAGTTTTACTTGAATTATTAACTAAGTTTGTAACTTTAATCTGATGTTGTATGACAAATTACTACAGTATGTGAACTCTAACGGGTGGTTTGCCGGACCGGGCTTATCCTAGTTCCAGACTAAAATGCATGTTTGAGCTGCCTTAACTTAAAACATGTTCCCCTGACATATCTTAACATATATCAGTGCCATTGTTTTGTCTCAAGATGCACCAGTATTGTTTTTGTAAGGTATGTTATTACTTAAATGTCCTAATATAACTAATGTCTAGTCTTGGCTTAACTTAAACCCTGTCCAGTAAACTGCCCCTAAAAGTTTTTTGTTTCACAGACAAAAGCCATATTGTATGAGTCTGTCTATTTAAATTTTATGAATTTGTCAGATTTATCCAAAGCAACTTACAGTACAGTGCATTCAATCTTTATTCAGGTTATGCCTGTTTCCTAGGATTCGAACCCATGACCTTTGCACTCCTAACACAATGGTCTACCAACTAAGTCAGGGTTTTAAAAACAAAGCATTTTTATTTTTGAGTGAACTGTGCCTTTTAAAACGTACCTCCTACTGTACAGGCTCCAAGCAGGTTGACAATGTTCATGTGGCTACCAAGGTAACTCAAAACCTTCAGCTCAGACATAAGAGCCTCCTTCTCAGTGGAATGAGCGCTCGCTTTGGCAAAAACACACAAAGAAACATGCATTACATGTCAAACAGTGATTTGAGTCTAGCTCAGACACAGAGATTCAGATAAATACTCACGTTTTAACATTTTAACAGCAACGGTGGTCACTGTGTCTGCTGAGCAGAGTCCATATGCTGTAGCTGCCACCACTTTACCAAAAGCTCCAGAGCCGAGAATTTTCCCTTCACCATGACAAAAAACAAACATTTAGTTATCATTTACCATTTCCATAAAAGTATAAGCTTTATAATAGAGGTCGGTGTACACTAGTCATAGTCAATGAACAAGTATTTTCATTTCAATATAAAAGTGTGTACATTTAATTATTTCAAATAATATATAACAGTTTTCCATTCATTTTGCCAAATATGTGACCCTGAGCCACAAAACCAGTCATAAGAGCCCTTTTTTTTTTTAGGATTTACACATCAACTGAAAGTTGCATAAATAAGCTGTCTATTGATATACGGTTTGTTAGGATAGGAAATATTTGGGCGAAAAACAACTATTTGAAAATCTGAAATTGCAAAAAAATTAAAGTTGAAAATATATTTAAAAAATTTAATAATATATGCAAAGTAGATATAGCAGTCTAGATATATTTTTTAATATTACTAATATATTTATTTTTAAAATATATTTCAAAATATTTAGTTAAGTTTAGTTTAGTTTTATTTTAAAATTGACAAGACAGGATATTGCAGCACAAAACCCTGAAATGCGTCAAACATACAAATACTCCAAGAAAAAAAATCTAAAATATATATGTATAAATAACACAGATACACAGATAAGTCATCTTCAACAATTTTAGAGCACGGGGAATTAAGGAAAAATATATCAGTAAAAGTATATTTTTGTAAACATGTTCCAAAATATATTTCAGCAAATAGATTTTTTGGCTTTTTGTATATTTTAAAATATATTTATATACTGTATATATATATATATATTTTTAAATATACAAAAAGCCATAAATATGTATTTGCTGAAATATATTTTGGAACATGTTTACAAAAATATACTTATATATATATGCCAAATGGGCAGTTTTGTGTTATATTATTGCTTTCTTACTTCTGTTTAATAGACTGCACTTAGGTTCTCCACAACAACATCTTTACAGTCACAGTCTTACAGAGAACACAAGTGCGGTTTATTGAACAGTAATAAAGTAGCAACAAAAAAACAAAAGCAAAGATACTGGTCAATATATGCATATACTACACAGACAGATTAAATATGACAAAATTTATCACCAACAAAAACAGGAAGTGTATGAAATGTACATGACAATAAAATAAATGCCTAACATGAATAAAAAGTCCCAAAAAAATTCTGAGGATGCATGTGTGCCAAAGTTTACCAAAACGCAGTCTTTCTCTTGGAAACTCCCATTTAGGGTCATACGGCAGCTGTGTAGGGTCTATGTAGGTGTAATTGTTCCCATCAAAACTGTCTATCACCTTCCAGTGGATCTCATATTTTGGTTTCTATGGAAACGTAAAAAATGACAAGCATACATTGTAAGTGAAGATGTACAGTATGTGCAAATAACTTTTGCTTAAATTTTGAGCAACTTCATACCGTATCAAGTAGTGTGTGTGTGTTTGCGTGCATGTGTGTGTGTGTGTTTGTGTAAACTACCTGCATGTATTTGTAAAGCAGAACCACAAGAATGAGGCTGAGCAGAACAGAAGTGGAGACAACACCAGACAGCAGAGGTGTGAAGAGTTTATGGGGCACAGTTCTTTCTGGGATGAGAAACAATACACAAATAAAACTGTTGTGTATAATACGTCTTAATTCACTGTGCCTTCCTAATAAAGCCAGAGCTGTTTGTGGGCATTTAGATCTGTTGTTCAGAGGATTGTGGGAGCTTAGTGTCAGTATTCAACTTTAATGTGCACATGCAGCACAAAATCATAATCCCCGATCTGTCAACAAACTCAGTGGGTCTCTGAGAATACATTATAGAAGGATTATCTGTTACCAGCTGTGTGTGTGTGTGTGCGCGCGTGCCTGTGTATGTGTAAACTGATTCATGTGTGTACAGTATACTGATCAATAATAACACACAAAATGAATAGCCAATATGAACA
This sequence comes from Paramisgurnus dabryanus, assembly GCF_030506205.2. Taxonomy (NCBI): domain Eukaryota; kingdom Metazoa; phylum Chordata; class Actinopteri; order Cypriniformes; family Cobitidae; genus Paramisgurnus; species Paramisgurnus dabryanus. The sequence goes on along the minus strand of NC_133340.1, from coordinate 40,763,319 downwards.
GCTTGGACCCTCATAACAATTGAAGCTTACATTTGTGCATTCGACAGATAATTTTATCCAAAGTAAAAAAAAATTATCAGTATGTGCTTTCCCTGGGTTCAAACCCATGACCTTTTGTGCTGCTAAGGCAATGCTCTACCACTGAGCTATACATGAATTCTATAATGTCTATGGTATGTCCTCAATTAGATTACTATGTAAGCATGTGTGTGTAATCTTACCGCTGATGGAAAATAAGGTGTAGGCCTGTTCGCCCTGTGTGGACGCCACACACTCAAGAGTGTGATATTTTCCTTTACTGATATTAAGTCGGCTTTCCACCTCGCTCCGTCCGAACTCGGACCCGGACACGGTTACTACAGCAACCTCCTCATCTGCCTGTGTTGAATTCAGCAGGTGGGAGCACCTGTCAGAGGTTACAATTGCTTTTTAGAGCCAAATGAATATGACAATATGTTTGTAGGGGATTATTACCACATTATATTATCTATAACAGGGGTCTCCATTGTGGTGCCCGCGGGTATCAATGATAACATTTTAAACAATAAAACATATCAACAAGTACAATAAATAGTAAAATAAATACAACAATAGTCAAATAAAATCAACAAGTAAAACAAAGTAGACTATACAGATCCATATTTTTCCCACTTTAAAGGTCACGTTCTTGCTGATCCCATTTTTAGAACCCTAGATAGTGTGTAATGTTGCTTTAATAGCATAAATAATACCTGTAAAATGATAAAGCTCAAAGTTCACTGCCATGCGATATATTTTCTTTAACAGAATTCGCCTTTTAAAGCCTACAGCGAACGGCCGGTTTGGACTACAGCCCTCAACTTCCTGCTTTAATGACGTCACTAGAACAGTTTTTGACTAAACTCCGCCTACAGGAATACGTCAGTCACTAGCTAAGCTAACAGCAAGCTTAGCTGCTATCGATTCACAACACACTAAACAAACTACACAATCAGAACTCGTTACGTATTTCTGAAGGAGGGACTTCATTGAACAAGGAAGACATCGGACCGTTTTGAGGACAGTGAAAACAGCGATATACAGATAAGTACATTTTGTGAAAAAGTAAAACATGAACACACGTTATATTGTGCACTGTAAACACAATCAAAGCTTTAAAAACACAGAAAGAACCAGACCTTTAAATTGCATTGTGACATGTCTTGAGATGAACTTTGATCATGTATTTGTTTGTGTATATTTAAATGGATGTGTTTGAAATGTGGGCTATTAATGTGTGTGTCACGTGGGAGTGGCTTATAAGTCTGTGCGTGAGCCATACCGTGTAAGTGGAGGCTCGCAGTAATACCAAGATATTTTAGGGACAGGATATCCGGAAGCCACGCACCTCACCTGTCCATCAACCGGCCCCTCCTGGTAAACAATTACAGGTTTACCTGAATAAGAGAGTAAGAGAAACTGAGATTTAAAGTAAGCAAAGAAAGAACGTATACAAATCTAGAAATTAGTGTGAAATTCAGTAGGTTTACGATTGTGTCCAACTCACATATAACGTGGACAGTGAATGACTTATTGACAGATGTATAGTTGTGACTGGCCGAGAACGTGTAGATCCCACCCTCTGATCCATGAACTCTAACCAGTCTCAGTTCGCTGGTGTACCTGTAACATGCAATAAACAATATTTAGTATGTTTTTCAAATTGCTCTCAGTTTGTTAATGTCTACTGTTTATTTCTTTGGACTTATTTCCATCTACACTGTAAAAATACCTTGTTGCACTTACATTTTTAAGTTTAATCATTTTGAAACTACAATGAATTTTTACGTTCTTGACTAGTGAGGAGTTGCTATAGATTAAAATATAAAGTTGAAATAACTTAAGCTAATTCAACTTCATTTTTATAATTTATAGCAACTCCGCACTCGTCACTGTAAAAACTGAAAAGTTGGTTTAAATTACTTCAGTTGTTAATGCATAAAAACAAGTTTATTTAACTTAAATTATTTACCTAAAGTGAAACTAAAGTGAAATTTTTAAGTGTTACCAACTGAAGTATTTAAAGTTGATTCTACTTTTCACTTTTTACAGTGTAGTGTATGAGTTTCTTTAAAACTACTGCAGTTTCACACTGGGACTGTTTATCTTGCACCAATATTCATTTCTTAAACTTTTCAAACAAGGCAAAAAATGTTTGTGTCTTAAAGAAAAACAACACAATTTTTCAATATTTTACTATGTTCTTACCTCAACTAGGATGAATTAATACATCCCTATATTTTTTCAATGCGTGCACTTAAGTTTTGTACAGCGTGTCGTACATCTGTTAGCATAAGCCTAGCCCCATTCATTCCTTAGGCTCCAAACAGGGATGAATTTAGAAGCCACCAAACACTTCCATTTTTTCCATATTTAAAGAGTGTTACATGAGTAGTTACACAAGTAAGTATGGTGGCACAAAATAAAAGATGGCAATTTTTAAGAGGATAAAAAAATGAGAACTATATTGTATGGTGGAAGAGCACTTAGTTTGCAGCACTTCGACCTCGGCGCGCAGTTACATCATCACTCCTGACTACTCCCCCCAACAGAACTCCGCTGAGGTTGAAGTGCTGCATATTAAGTGCTCTTCCACCTGGAAATACAGTTCTCATTTTTTTGAAAAAAGATAGGTATGCATTAATTCATCTAATTTGAGGTAAGAACATAGTAAAATATTGAAAAACGGTGGTGTTTTCCTTTAAAGATTCATGTTTGCAATGTCAGACTTCAGGTCACTAAGGTTGATTTGATTCATTTTAAGATTAAATTTCACTTTAGTCAGCAACAGTGATGCTGAGCAATATCCTAACATCACAGTGTCATTTATGAAAATCGGTTTCAATTTACAACCGAATATGTTTGTGTGTGTACCTGTACTGCTGGTTGTGTAGCGTAATGACGTGCTCGGATGTATTTTTGAGCTGTTGGTTGTTATAGGTCCAGTTGACATCACTGGGTTTGGGGTATGATGTCATCTCCACGCTCAGAGTCAGACTCTCTCCTTCTCTCACTTTCACCACATGGTCCTCTCCCTCTGTGAGGTTAATGAACCCGTGTTCTGCCACACAAATAACATAAAAACTGAAAATTGTTTGACAATGTAAGATTTACAATAAGGAGCAATCTCCTTTTAAAGCCAGCTAGTTCACCCTTTGGCCATTTTGGCAACACTCCCAGTCATCTTTTGTAAACCTGCAGTATCTACTTGAATCGAGAAAGACCAAAACCTCTAATATTTGTTGTTAAGGTTACGTTTCAAAAACAAATGTCAAATCAGATTGAATCAAAATAAAAAGCTGTATGTTTCATGCAGATGCAGCTATTTTGAATCTAAAAAAAATCATATGCAAACCAATTAGATCTTTGAATATTTAGTGGTCATAATACAGTGGCATTCTGGGACTTCTCCTCTTTCTTTACTATTTCTAGTTAACACCATTAAAGGATTAGTCCATTTTCTTAAAAAAAACTCCAGATAATTTACTCACCACCATGTCATCCAAAATGTTGATGTCTTTCTTTGTTCAGTGGAGAAGAAATTATGTTTTTTGAGGAAAACATTCCAGGATTTTTCTCATTTTAATGGACTTTAATGGACCCCAATACTTAACAGTTTTAATGCAGTTTTAAATTGCAGTTTCAAAGGACTCTAAACGATCCCAAACAAGGCATACGTTTCTTATCAAGCGAAAAATAAAAAATATGCACTTTTAAACCACAACATCTAGTCTATCTCCGGTCCTGTGATGTGCCACGCAATACGTCATGACGTCAAGAGATCACGGATGACGTATGCGAAACTACGCCCCTGTGTTTACAAGTTTGGAGAAAGAGGACCGTTCCGACGTTGTTGTGTGTCGAATGTGTAAAAGTGCATATTTTTTCTTTTTCTGGTCAAAAATGATAAGACCCTTATGCCTCGTATGGGATCGTTTAGAGTCCTTTGAAACTCTGTTGAAAAAAAACTGTTAAGTGTTGAGTTAAGTGTTAAGTGTTGGGGTCCATTAAAGTCCATTAAAATGAGAAAAATCCTGGAATGTTTTCCTCAAAAAACATAATTTCTTCTCGACTGAACGAAAAAAGACATCAACATTTTGGATGACATCGTGGTGAGTAAATTATCTGGATCTTTTTAAGAAAATGGACTAATCCTTTAAGTAAAGTCCCTGTAAAGTCAAATATTATATGTGTTTGTTACACCACAAAAAATGTGTTAACCACTCAACCAAATGTAAAAGATGAAAAAAAATGGCAAGTCAAAAAAATTTGTTAAAAATCTAGGAAAAATAGGCAGCGTGTACGCTTGTAGCTGCTGAAACCATGCCCACTCACGGGAAAGCTGGCGTCTCTCTCAACTTTCAAATACCGCAACAAGCTTGAATGGATGCTCGCAATTGTGTTAGGGGCGGGGCCTTTGCTGTGACTCATGTGGGTCTTTGAGACACTGTTTTAGGCCCACCTAAAAAATCCTGATCTCAGAAATGTTGAAAAACTGTTTAATGATCTAACTCTGCAATTCAGTACTACAGTCTTTATGTCCATGCTTCGGCAATACATTTCTTACATTTATAATATGTTTAGAAACAACTTTTCCTTACAGGGACTTTATTGTCAGAGCAAAACTGTAGCTATGTATATTCACTTCATCCTTTTCTTACCATAAACCTCCAAATTGACCGTTGCCGTGGAGACGCCCTTCTCATTTTGCGCCAGGCATCGGTAAACTCCAGAGTCGCTCATTTTCACAGATTGGATCCAAACTGTTATCGATCGCTTATATCCTCGAGAACCAATCAGGATGTGAGAGTTGTGGATCTGCTTTGCTACCTAAAATATCATTGAGATGATTCAATAGTGCAAGTTAGATATTGTGTTTAACAGTTCAATGGGTTGTTTTGCTACAGAATATATTGATCTAACCGCTTTAGTGGGGAGGCTCCAGCTCAGGTGAAAATCATGGTTGATGTTGCTTGTAGTACAGGTAAGTTCAAACTCCTGATCCTGAATCCGTATTTCATTTTCTGATCTGGATAGGCTGAGTACTGGCACCGTCTCTGGAACTGTATTACAAATAAACATGTAGTTAGTATTGTAGATGATCAAATATAATTTTTTTAATTTGGATAAACTAATTATCCTTACCGTAAATCATAATCATGTGTTCATTTAAAGGAAAACACAACTGTTTTTCAATATTTTACTATGTTCTTACCTCAACATAGACAAATGAATACATACCTATCTTTATTCAATGCATGCACTTAATCTTTGTACAACGTGTCGTGAATGTGTTAGCATTTAGCCTAGCCCCATTCATTCCTTAGGATCCAAACAGGGATGAATTTTGAAGCCACCAAACACTTCCATGTTTTCCCTATTTAAAGACTGTTACATGAGTAGTTACAAGAGTAAGTATGGTGGCACAAAATAAAGCGTGGCGATTTTTTAAGCGGATAAAAAATTTGAAGTATATTGTATGGCGAAAGAGCACTTAGCACTTCGACCTCTGGTGCAGTAATATTGATGGACGTTTGAGCAAGAGGGGGAGTAGTCAGGAGTGATGATTTACTGCGCGCCATGGTCGATGTGCTGCAAACTAAGTGTTCTTCCGCCATACAATATAGTTCTCATTTTTTATCTGCTTAAAAAATCACCACGTTCTATTTTGTGCCACCATACTTGTGTTACTACTCATGTAACAGTCTTTTCCCAATTTTAATGTTTGACATTTTTCTTACTTCTGTAAGATAAACAATTTTGATACAGTTTAAGTCATTCTGGTTAACCAGCTGAGAACCACTGACCAGACATACCCCACTACAAACGCACCTAGCCGAACGTCCAGGTTATACTCGCTTGACCTCACGGGTACTTCATCCATCTCCCCTGCACAAACGTAGCACCCCTCGAAAGCCTTGGAGACGTTTCTGATGGTGATGCCTCTCTGAGGATGCGTGGTGTAGGTGAGTCCATCTGGGAGGGCGGAGCCAGCGCAGGTCTGCAGAGACAGTTGACTGACAGCTGGATCTGTTACCAAACACGGAAGGGTGCAGTTCTCTCCTTCCTTCGCCAGAAGGCCATTCAACATGGAGCGCACAAATGCATTTTCTAAGTCTGCAAAAAACAAAACAGACACAGAATACAAGGTTAAGAAAAAGCAAAAAGAGGGAGAAAAACAAAAGATAGGGAAATAAGGAAGTGAGCAGGAGAACATAGACAAGTGTTTGCAAAAGATTTAGCACACATTCAATACCTTCATCATTCAATGACAGTTAACAATAAAGTAAGCCTACGTTAAATAAAAGAAATGAAACCACATCTTCACGAAGGTGTGGTTAAGGCACACAGCTTAAGGATATATATTTGTGCTGCTTCAAAAGACATTCAAACACTACTTCAGGAGTAAAGTGTGGGAAAAGAGGACAAAGGACACAAAACAAACAAACCTCTCTCAGTCAAAAAAAGGATTGATGTGTAAACATATTCAAGCACACCTTTCACGTAGATGTAGATGGAGGTTTTCGCGCTTGTGTTTGTGTTTTCGCATGTATAGCGACCCATATGCTGCATCTGTGTGGAGGTGAGGGAGATGACGCTGGCTCCGTCTTCCTCGCGTTCTCCTTCAATCCTCCGGCCTTTATCTCGCAGCCATCGCACCCCACCCGTGTTTCCCTCTCCCACATAACAACTAAGTTGTAGTTGTTCACCTTTGAGTATCACCAGATGAGGGGCATCAGGGACAATAACAGGTTTAAACCATCCTAGAATAAACACACACACATACAAATCGGTTAACTGCACTAACAAAGTCAGGTGTAATATATAGGGCACAATTTCACATTGTGAGAAGGTTCCTCCTTTGTCAGAGGAACCTGTGTGCATCCAAAGGGCCAGTACCCTACTAGAAGGTCATTTTATGTACCATTTAAGTAGAGATATGTTTACATTTGGTAACAGTATGTTGCTTTGAGGCACCAAGTATGCACTCTTTGGTACCAATATGTACCTCTGAGGTACTTATATGAACAGGTGCAAAGGTGTACTTTCCGAAATTGTACACAGCCCCAGTGACAGCTAGGGACCAAATCTTGCATGACCCCTGAAGAAACCCACAGCTGTCTTTGTTTGTTGTCAACTGATGTTATCAAAGCAAAACCACTTTTAAGATTTCAATCACAACAAACAAAATAACCAAAAACAATAAATACATCAATTTGTGAATTTCAACAAGAACATGTTTCACCCAAAATACCATTTTATTTTAATGATATTTTACTATATAATTACCATTATATTTTACTATATTTGACTATTGCAGAAAATAAGTAATGAAACTGTAACTTTTGTGCATTACACAAGAAATTGACAGGGAAAATAATTATAAAAATCTTAAATGGTCCCAAAACTGGCAGTATTGATATTATTAATTATTTTAGGCAACACATTTTGGCATTCGCCCAAATAGCCTTTGTCATTTTGACACAATAATGTTTTTAAACCACGCTGTTGTCTTCTTCCATCATCCAAATGACTGTGGTAGTACAATGACTAATCCCTTACTTCATCATGATCAATGCTTCAGTGGAATAAGAAGAAATCATTAATCAAGACATTGAAAGCAAAAGAAAGTGCACACAATGTGTAGAGGCTGCATTAGTCACTTAATGCCGTTTACTCAGTATCGCGGAAGATTTCATCTCATTTGCATAACAGTCTGGAGCATTCCTGATCTTACCAGCAAAAAGTTCCAATTTACCGCTGCGGCAGGCTTCAAACAAACACAAAACCAGCATACAAAACGAAAGGACGTAAAATAAATCAAAGTAACAATATGAATCAAATTATTATATTAAATATATATTAAATATATCAAAATATAATTTCTAAATTATTTTCCAGCTGATAAACAATAACAACGTTAGGTGTGTTCGACTTGATGCGGTGCTGCGCAAACAGATCTATCAAATGACATCAACGTACCGCGAGAGTTATTTGCAGTGTGTTCTCGAATACATCTCAGGAGAAGATCTCGCGGAATTTTTATATCATACGCCGTTTGGTCTGCACAGTGCCGCATGAAGTCGAGCACATATATACACAGGCAATCAAAATAGGCTACTTGAAGTTAAAGGACTCGCGCATTTTAGACCGTGAAACTGCACCGCGTGATCTTAAATTAAACGTAACGCCATCGCAATGACAGTTATACATTTTTTTCATGTGTTTAAAGTAAAGTGTTTAGTCAAACTCTTCCTACAAAACGTTATATATTATAACTGTTTTAGTGATAGTGTTGTCTCCGTAATATTTTTACTAAAATAAATGACGGACATCTTACACCTGTAGATGACACCTGTACGTCGTGAACCTTCTTCCCGAGCAGCATCTGTTGCTCGCAGAGTCGCAGTCATACAAGTATTGCTTATCTATCATCTTTGAGTATCAACACCAGGAAACAGAAAACGCACAGTTAGTTGAGGACAAGTTGTGACACGGTTTATAACTGCTATGAATTTATTTAAGTTCATGGTCTTTTATTGGCAATATAGGCTATGCATTCATATGCATTGTTCTTAGATAAATACGTCCAGAGCTGGATTTGACTTAGCCTACTCGTCTCTAATTACACGCCAATTAATTATTGACACTGAGCACAACACATGAGATTATATCGCGCGCTGTGCGAATTAAACTGTCTGCAATAGCTAATCAATCGCTAATTTAGTAGATAGATAGATAGATAGATAGATAGATAGATAGATAGATAGATAGATAGATAGATAGATAGATAGATAGATAGATAGATAGATAGATAGATAGATAGATAGATAGATAGATAGATAGATAGATAGATAGAGCGCGACCACAACTAGCCAATTAGCGCTGAGAAGCGTTAACAGATGGAAAGAAGATCAAAACTCTTAACGGTCATCATCTGCATCTGTCTGCAAAACAATCGACTTATTCACAAGAAGCATCTGCTCATTTAACTGAAGATAAATACAACCAACGTCAACATATTTGTACATAATAAATAAAAATCGATTTAAACAGCCTAACATTTAGTTAATCACGTGTACTTACCTTCAGGTAAGGTGAATATAAGCAGAACGGTGCACAGAAACCAAGCGTTACCCATTATGTCTGTGTGCGTTGGTCGTGTATGCATCAGTATGACTGATCCACAACTGACTGTATGTACTCAAGTCTCTCTCTCTCTCTCTCTCTCTCTCTCTCTCTCTCTCTCTCTCTCTCTCTCTCTCTCTCTCCCCCTCCCTCCTTTCAATTCAATTTCATTATAAGTGTGTTTAAAGTGTGCTCTCTCCCTCTCTCTCTCTCTCTCTCTCTCTCTCTCTCTCTCTCTCTCTCTCTCTCTCTCTCTCTCTCTCTCCTCTCTCTCTCTCTCTCTCTCTCTCTCTCTCTCTCTCTCTCTGTTGTCAAGATGTTGTTTTGACCCAGTGTGTTTGGTACCGTTGCTGGACGTCCCCCCATCCAGCTGACGTGTGCTTACAGGAAACAGAAGCAGAATTTAAATGTTTCTGTGAAGAACACCAGTTTCGATATTCATTATTTTAAGTGGAGGATTTTGGAAGGTGTCACGTCTCTTGCAGCAATTCAGCAATTCGGTTACCTCTTTTTTGCCAAGGACAACTGTCACAGATTCCAAACTTATTGCTCTGCCTACCCTCTCATCCACACATTAATCGATAAGCACTTCAATAATGACGTGCTCTCTGCTGTATCAGAGTCATCCTAAGAGGTGCACGTGCGTTTGTGTACATGTGTTTATTATCTATCAATAAACTATTTTGGATGTTGTCTATCTTAAGAAAAACATTTAAAACGTTGCCTCTTTTTTGCTTACTCATTTTATTGTTGCAGTATTACCTGTAGGTCGTCTATACACCTGTAGGCCTGTGCTGCTCCTGTGCTGCCTGTGCACATGTATGTTTTGAGTGTAGACGACCTGCGTTTGCTGAATTATTCACGAATCAGAGAAGGTTTTGGTAGGGATAGGACCTTACTCATCATCTACAGTCCGATTGTGAGATAAAAGATGCTGACTCATCTGTATTTCTTTTCAAAGGTGACTCATTCCATCTTTTATAGACATGTGATCTATTTGGAGGAACAGTGCCCTTTAAAGTACTGTTATTTCTCACTGTTTTACCTATAGACATATGGATGGATGAGCAAACTAATATCTACTATTAGATACTAGATACCCAGTCATAAAGATGGATAAATGATTTTCATTGGTAGTCCACAGTAGTACAACTGCATTTCAGGCATAACATTTATCCGTATTAAAAAGGCCTTTTTTAACCATGCAGACTGAAATCGAGAATAGCCTCTAATGGACTAGGATGCAAACCTAATGAAGTTTGTCCACTAGATTTTTGCTGACCGTGCACACAACCTCATCTGCCCAACCAAGTGACCATTAGGTTCTTCATTCTATAAAAGTATGATCAGTGTGTGGTAAAGTGGGTTTTCTAGTGGTTTTTAAGTGTTGCTGTATGCCTGCACATTAAGGGTACTTTGCATTTGTGGACCATTTTAAATTTGTCCATCTTAATATTGTATAAGGGCATACCTTATCTTGACACAAGCTTTACATTAGAAAGTTTTGTTCTAGACGTATAGTCTTATAACTTGAATTAAGCTTAGTTTCGTTTATTAGCAGTTGTTTACTGGATGTAAAGTATCTCTTTCAAAATACAATTTTCAGCCTTCAGTCAAACATCCTAATGTCTTGTAGTGCATACAATTTCATATGTAATTAATATAAAACTCTGATAGTATCATTAAAAGGGCAATTTCATTCCATAATCATTAGACATTACAGGAAATGCAGTCTGGAGATGTTGATGCTGACAGCCTGACTAGTTTGTAAATTCTATAATATGTCTGACTGTTTTGTACAAACAGAATAGAAAATTTAAAGCTGAGTGACTAATCTGATTATCTAGACATCAAAGCACTTTAAATCTCATTAAGTCTGCCAGTGTTGTGGATAAGGCAGAGATAAAAGAAAAAGAGACAAAAGAAAGATAAAATAGGATAGAAGATGTGTTAATTTTGAGAAACAGAGATTCAGACCGTTTACTGAGCATTAATGCATGGAGGAAACATTACTGAAAGAAGAGCTGAAAATGCATAGAAAGCAAGACAAACCATGTAAAGTTGTTTACATTAAAACCCATATAAGTCAGCTTTGTAACTCATGTCCAGACTTAACTCCATTATAAACATAAAAACATTCCAGAATGCATTAAGTCAGTAAGCCTGCCCAAAACCACAACAGTAGCCATTTGATATTCACAGTACCCTCAATGAGCATCGCTGTAGTTTAGCTAGTCAATATGCTTCCATTCCTTAATCAATATGACAAGAGTCTTTGACCACAAGGAGCATATATTGTATATGTCCCTGACACTAAAGCTAATACTTTGTTTATACAGCCAATTGCTGTTCTTTGCAAGTCGATGTCATCCATGGCTTTTAGTATGGATTGAAGACATGTTTTGACACTGCCTCGCTGTAACTTTGTGTGTGTGCGCTTTAGCTATATTGTGTATATTGTCCTCACAGAGTAAGTAAACCAGACATTTGCTGCAATGTGAGAACATCCCAGCTTAAACATATTTAAAAAAATAATTAGTGATTATTCAGATAAGATGGCAACTCGGTTATGTTAAGGATTACAAACTGTACTGGGCACTATTTTTATTATTCAATTTATTTTGTGCAGATGTCTTGTTGTAGGGTATTGTTGCCCTTCTCCTTGCACTGTTTCTTGGCATGGTTTAAGCTAGGTAGCACAGCACTCATGCACTTTATGTGGATAGGTTAAAAAATACTTTTTTTTTAGTCCTCAGCTCTGTGTTGTTTTATGTAGTTTGGTGTCTGTATTTAGCATCATGGTCCTGGAGAAATCTCTTTTCACTTTGTACTGCACTGCTATATGTGGTTAAAATGACAATAAAGCTTCTTGATTTTATGTTAATAATGTATTATTTTTGTTACTTTTTAAAATAATAGTAAAATAATCAATATAGAATAACACAAATGGGATTATTGGAATTATGCTGTCACTCAAAACTATGCCAAAAGTATATTATATTTTAGTTATGTTTAAATTAAACGCCCTTTATAGATAATTGGCAAAAATGTACTCTTTTGTGTATTTGGTATAACACAATGTGTTTGCGTCGTTTATGGTTAAAAACACATTATTTTCCACATACCTTAAACTTTTGTAGCTCTAGATTTCACTCTTTTCCTGAAACGCATGGATTTGAAAAGCTCTGTGTCCCTGATTGGCCAGCTAATCTGTATGTTGTGATTGGTCTGAATACCTCTGACGTCAGCCGGAAATGTGACGCTCCTTACCATGTTTGAAAAATTTGGTCACAAGGCAATGCTAACAGCAGTTAACTTACAGGCTGAGTCCACAGCAGGAGGAATTATGATATGTCGGTCTTGTCTACATCACCAAATCCCAGGAAGTAAACTGTTGCCTACAATCCGTGTGTTTGTTATAGTCCAAGAAAATAAATTTACGATGGAGACGATAACTTGCGTCATCATTTATTTTGGGGTTTGTACCTTTTGCATATCGTTAACATGCGGCTACAAATACACACTTACACACCACATGAAATGTAAAATTGTGAATCGGACAATAGGTTCTCTTTAAGATTATATTTAAGCTCCAGATTAAATTGTTTTCCAGATAATAAGCATTTCAGGTGAGTGATCGTAAGTTTTTATAGCAATACTGTATATCTGTAGTATATAAAAATTACCATTTTGTATCACGTATTATTTTCTCCACTGTCATTGGGCCTTTCTAAGCTAAACTGGCGTCGTATCAGTGCATTTATTCATTCAAGATTCTCTTAGGAAAATAGTAATATGTCTCCCTCTACTGGCATAAATAGTAGGCTACAAATTCAGAGGTGGACAGTAGTGAAGAATTATTACTCACCAAACTTTGAGTACGTTTTCCAAGTTACTTTATCAGTGTTCTTCTTTGGAAAACATGCTTCACTACATTCCAAAATATAATATCATACTTTGTACTCCACTACATTTCATAATTTGGTGTTTTACATTTAATATTTAAGTAGATGTATTATGCCTATATTTTTACTTTTACTTAAATCAAACTTCTACTTACTTTTACTTGAGTAGATACTTCAAAATGTACTTGAGTATAGAGTAAAAATAGTATACATACACAATACAGCAATACAATTCTTTCTCTCAGATAATATATCAAAAGATATTTTGATATATTTATATATCAAAATATATATTATAGCAACATTTTGTTTATTATTTGGCACACCTTATCCCAATTTATTTTTACGCATCATAAAAAAGTAAATTTTTAAGATCTACAGCCTGGATTCTTGTTTAACAAAAAGTCTACCAAGTGGTGTTTTTGCGGTTGCTGTCCATGGTCCTGAATCCTGTGTCGTCTGGAATCACGCGTCAGCACCATGGACAGCTTCCCCATCTGGTTTCGTTTGGTTCAGAACCACGGCAATTAAAGGCGTTTTTTTTACACTTAATAAAGCAAATTTAGGATTAGGTTGATATAGCCGTGATATTAGCCCATTTAATGTCCTGTTACTATGACGTAAGTCATGCAGCTCTCCCCTTTGCTATTTATATTATGCGCAATGACCCGCTCGAGCATTTGTGGAAATGTGACGGCTCTCTGACCTATAAGCTTTTACAGCAAATAAACTATCAATCTTTAATTAACAGTTACAGTAAAGGGCATTCATTAAAAATGGACCGACCCCGCATATTCACGAACGCGGGCAACCAAACTAAACTAGGACGAGTGAACTGTATAAGGTTTCGTTGGGTGGAGGAGATCCTTTTTACTATCCGGTTTCCGTCTTGTCGCGGAATAGGCCTATATCGGGTTCCTTTAGTCTATGTGTTTACGTTTATTTTATATTCGTGCAAACGTACAGACAAGAAATTATGAGGTTAAGTATTAATCGTGAGTTACACCCGAGTTACTTTGCACAGTAGCGGTAAAGGACAGATCGTATTACCTTACGTGTTGTTTTTAGGAGCAATGGGGTGAGTAAAGCAGGGGTATCGTGCAATGCCAACTTTGTGGAAACGGATCGTGTTCTCCTTCGGTTCTGTGCTCAGCATCGGTTCTGTGGTACTTCTGGTTGTGGCGCTGTCCACCGAGCGCTGGGTTACAGGAACCGTCCTGTGTCAAACAGGTGTGGATCTGGTGAACGCGTCTCACCCGGAGCTCGAGCAGTTCACGGGACACATTTACTACGGACTCTTTCAAGGCGGGAAAACGCGGAGATGCGGGCTCGGGACCCGCCGCTTCAAAATTTACTGTAAGTAATATGCTGTTAGTTTCATAAATACATTGAAAGCACACATTCAGCTTAGCTTAGGCTTATAATATAAAATGTCGTTGTTGTTAAAAACATATGGAATTAAAGGTTTAGGCTACTTTTACATATATTATTGGCATTAATGTAGGAAAAAGGTACAAAAGCTGTAACTGGGACGGTAACTTTTAGAAAGGTCCTAGGCTTATGTAGGCCTACCATTAAGTACAAATATGCACCCTTGAGTGAACAATGTGTACCCTGAGATGCTAACATGCACCCTTCAGGTTTTGCAAGGGTTCTGCCCCACACTCTAAAAAAAGCTGAGTTATTTTCAACCCAGCATTGGGTCAAAAAGGGGAGCCCAGGTTGTAATTTAACCCATGCTGGGTTGTTTCAACCCAAAATACTGGGTTGTTTTAACCCATTTTTGGGTCAAATATAAACATTTTCTTGGTAAATTTCAACCCAGCTGCTGGGCTCATCCCTTTTTGACCCAACGAAAATAACCAAGCATTTTTAGAGTGCAGTGACAGCTTTTGTACCTTTTTTTGTTCTGTGAGGGCACCATTTAGACATGAATAGATATAGGAATATAACATACGCCTGAAAATAAAGTTGCTATAAAGGGTTCTTCGCAGCAAAGCCATTTATTTATTTTAAAAACAAAAATGCTGTGTTGTTTTAACCCATGGATGGGTAAAATGTGGAAACATCAACTTTTGTTTTTAATATCCTGTGCTGGGTTGTTCAAAGCCAGCTAAATGGTGAATTTTTTTATACCACGGTTGGGTCATATATAAAAAAAATTTGGTTAATTTAACTTAAATATACAGTTTGGTTTGCCAATATTTTGGTGTTGGAGGACCATTTTTGGTTCCCCACAGAACATTTTAGTAGGGAGACTGATCTTTCTCTCTTTCTCTCTCTCTCTCTCTACAGTGTTCCCAAAGCTTGTTAAAAAAATCAACGGTGGTCTGCACATGGTCATAATCTTTTTCATTTTTTTCGCTATTGGCTTTGCAGTGCTCAGTTTAGCCTTCTGTATATATAACGCCAGAAAAGTTCCTTATCAATCGATCAGAGGACCATTTGGCCTCTACCTCTGGAATTTTATTGCAGGTAAGTCAATACATCACAAATTAAGTGCATTTGGTCAATACATTCACTACACCAATCAATCATAAATCAGCCAATTGTGATTCATATTTACATTTATTATTATTAATTTTCCCTATTTTTCTAATTTCTCAGCTCTGTTCAGTGCAATGGGCTTTGCATGTTTCCTCGCAGCAGTTCAGTGCCATGATCTCACAGAACACGTGGCTAACTACAAAGAAAGTCTTTTTCGACTTGTGATCCTCGAGGAGAGTCTCGGCTTTTCTTTCTGGTTGTGCGTTGCCAGTGCTGTTACACATGGAGCAAATATTCTTGTAGTAGCCTGCAGTAAACTTCATCTACCTAAAATCAAGCCTAAGAAACCAGAAGAACCCACAGCTACAGGAGATGATTTCCTTTACTAGAGACAAACTGAAAGTTCTGACTGTTGAGGTCTTTGAGGAAGCTGCTTGAAAGCCAAACAGAATGTTTGTGCATTGACATCAACTGAATATGATTTTTATGCGTTTGAGTTTGACTCGTGGGTTATTCTCAAAGACCATTATGTGGCAAATAAGTAACAATCCACTTAGTTGTCACAGATTTCCAGGGCTTCCAGAACATAATGTGACATTGTACATATTTCTTCAAAGAAAAAAATATGTAAAGTTAAATAATAATGTTATTTATTTATCTTAATATGGTGTTCAGGTATGTGAGAACCGCTTTTAAAGTTTACTAAAACAAAAAATGATGCAATGTTTTATCAGCCTCAGATTCTTGGCCTTGGCTCATTTTCTATGAACAACATTACAACTTTACAATGACTGTACACTGTGCATCCACCTACACATTAACAGTTAGGTCCATATATATTTGGACACTGACACAAGTTTTATATAGCTGTATATATTCATATTCAAAATACAGTTATATAATAAGCAGGCGTTTAATAAGTGGCTTCCCCTTTATAAAGAGTAATGGGACAGTTGACTTAACAGCTGTTTTATGGACAGATATTGTCTATTTATTAAATAATGTCCTTATAAATGAAGGACTTAAAGGTCTGTAGTTGATTTTAAGTGTGCCATGTGCATTTGGAAGCTGTGGCTGTGAACCTAAATCATGTGGTACAGAGAAATTCCCATGCAAGTGATGCAGACCATATTTAGCTTTCAAAAACACAACAAATCCATCAGTCAGACAGGAGGAATATTAGTAGTGACCAGATCAACAATTTGGTACATTCTGAGAAAAAAAGAAATGCACTGTGAGCCGAGCAACAAACAAAATACTTGGCAGCCATATAAGATAACATTGGTGGATAATGGCATTATCCTCTCCATAATAAAGAAAACCCGGTCACATTTTATTTTACGGTATCACTGTTACAGTGTAATTATACATTTAAGTACTTAGTAATAATCATTAATAACATGTACTTACTATAGGGTTGGGGTTAGGATCAGTTATTACTATTGTAAACATGTGTAACAAAGACACCGTAAAATCAGGGCCGGCGTCAAGGGGGGGCATTCGCGGGCAGTGCCCGCCCAAACAGGTTGTTGTGCCCCCCCTACAAAGTTTTTTATTAATTTAATATATATCAAGAATAATTTTAAATAAATTAAACATTGAATGTTTCATAACTTGTAATGTAATCAAATGAGGAAAATATAGTTGATATATGTTTTCTTTAATTAAAATAGACCAGTTTCTCTGATTGGATGTATTGCCGCGTCTCACTCGTCTTACGTCTTTAGCATAGGCTATTTGTGACTTGAAACTAGCAACGTGTTTTTTCGCGGCATTTTATGGATCGTGTAAAATATGGATATTAGAACATTTAGAACGAACCAGCACCGCCTGCTTCATCTGACTTCATGCAAACACAGACTGGCTCAAACTCAGAGATTAGAGGTCGAGGTGGAATTTACAAATCTACAGGACCCTGTTTCTGTTTGGTTACACTTTATTTTGATAGTCCACTTTAGACATTCTACTAACTATAAACAACTTTGCAACTACATGTCAACTAACTTTCAATAATTTGCAACTATACGTCAACTAACTGTCATTAAAGTATTAGTAGACTGTAAGGGTTGGGGTTAGGGAAGAGGTTTGGGTTAGTGGAATAAGTTGACATGCACCTGCAAAGATACTTATAGACAGTTGAAAGTCTGTTGAGATATCATCACAATAAAGTGTTAGTAGATATTAAGCAGACAGTCTACTAATTCTCTAAAGATTGGTAGTTGATAAGTAGTTGCAAAGTTACTTATAGTTAGTAAAATGTCTAAAGTGGACTATCGAAATAAAGTGTTACCCACTGTTTTAAGGAAGTTATGTTCGTACACGCCGTCTTCAGCTATTTCAAAGGTAAGTTAGCGTTGTTTTAAATTACGTAAGCTTAAATGTGAAGTGTGTCTATAGACCGTTAACAGCATTACAACGTGATTATGGTAAAGCAGCTTTTTTCAAGCCAGGACGCGGTGTGGGCTGCGCTATGCGCTGCGCTATGAAACCCATTCATTTCAATGGCTTGCGCCGCGCGAGGGCGGTTTTTTGTTGCGTAGAGCAAAGCGCGAGCGCAGCAGAGCTCAGCTTGCGCTCACGTCGCGGTCGAAGTTCAATAGTTTTGCGCATAGTTTGTGGTCTTTACACTTTATACAGGAAATGAGCTGACAGTCTGTATCAGTTGTATGAGTGTGTGCTTGCTGTATTTGTTGTTTAATGTCTTGTTTTTGCAAGTTATTGTTGCTATTGCGTGCCCCCCGTTGGAAGCCAAATGCCCCCCTGTTAGTTATGGTCTGGCGCCGGCTCTGCGTAAAATAAAGTAACATCCGTAACAACCAGTGTTGGGTGTAACTAGTTACAAAGTAACTAGTTACTGTAATAAAATTACTTTTTTCAGTAACTAGTAGTGTAAGGCATTACCCGTCTGAAAATGGTAATATTATTACAGTTTTCCCAAGCTAGTTACTTAAGTTACATTCGCCAGTAGCACCTTCATCACACAAGGCACAAAACACAGAGAACAAAAGGGAAGGGGAGGAGGGCGTGAATGGAACAGTGATTGGTCTAAGTTTGGCACGAGGTATCATTTACCATCACCGATTGGTCGACACCCGGTAGCCAGCAGCACAGAGCGGCAGCAGCACAAAGACAGATCGGGTAAATGGAAGCGTCAACAACGGCAAGCTCTTTTTCAGAGGAAGGTTCCCAGTAACAGAAAGCTAGTTTCGACGGGTGAAGATTCAGTCATATTTTATGATGTTCAACGGAAGGAAAATAACTTGACGGTGAAGTGCACACTCTTTAATGTTTCTCCGAACGCTGTGCCCCACGTCCTGTAGCGGGTAAGGAAGCCAGCATTTTCTTGGCCGTGGCTTGCCCAAATAAAAATTCTTGTCCAGAAAAAAATGTAACTAGTAATATAACTAGTAATATAACTAGTTACTTTCTCCAGGGAGTAATAAAGTAAAGTAAGGCATTACTATTTTTGAGAGTAATATGTAATACGTAATATATTACTTTTTTGAGTAACTTGCCCCAACACTGGTAACAACCGTAACATCCTGTCTATGTAACAAGTTAAATTAAACATCTGTAAACAATATTACATAAATTTGTATGGTTGCATTAATAAAAAACAATAATGCTGTGGGTTGATGAGACCTGACTGAGTAACAAAAATATGGACACCACACGAGGGTTAAACAAATTTTAATAACACATATTTTTGTCTTAAAAATTAATTTAAGCTTTTTGATCTTATAATTTTAAGTCATCTTGAGACCCCCTAACCAAGTCATTGTTAAGATCCCTATATAGTGCTGTTTCTCAACATTTTTCACTCCAAGGCCCCCTTATTGCCCAAAACAATATTTGAAGTCCCCCCCATCCTCTTATCTTATCTTAAATGCTTTTTTGGTTAATTTTTAATAATATTTTGTCATCTTAAGGCCCCCTTGGAAATCTGTTGAGGCCGCCTGGTTGAGAACGACTGATCATACTTTACTATTCTTCTCTCAAACAAACAGTGAAATTTAAAACATATATACACATTTATTAAGCAATATATATCTTTTGCATCTGGCCATATATCCGTTTTACACAAAAGCACAAGGTTCAGTCCCAACTACAGAGCTGCAAAGATCAATGTCTATTGTGTTTTTGAGCAAAGCACTTAACCCTAGCTTCTCCAGAGGGACTCTTCCAGCAATTAGTAAACTGTAGGTCACTATATGAAGCGTCAGCTACAATGGCACATACAGTAGATAATAAATAGTCAGCTGTTCAAACTAGTGAATTTCATACTAAGGATTTTTGAGAGATTTTTGCCATGATTTATGGTTGAAATAATGTAGTCTATGGAAAAGATGTTTCTTTTTAGAATGTACTTTGCATTTTTAAAAGAAAGCAAGTGTCCTATAAAGAACAGAATAATTATAAAGAAACAAAAACTTAAGTATTAGAGTCTAAAAGCTAAAAACTGGAGTTTCAGTTTAACTGTTTCAGTTGGAATTGGGAACTTGTCTCGAAATCTGTACCACACTTATGGACCAACAGAGGGCGCCATTGTAGCGTTTAATATTCACTAATAATGAAAAGAGATTCATTGTATTAAATATAATAGATCTAAACCCTTTCAAATGCAGATTGACCACCCAAATGAAGACTACATATCTGATCTGGTACATCCGTTTTAACACTACAGATCAAAATATTTAGCTGCATGAAAAACATGCAGTTTAGTAAGGTATAAATAAAAGTGGTGAGGGGTGTAGAAGATAAAAAAATTGGCACACACAAAGTCAAAAACAATATCTAGGACAAAAATAAATGTTCAACATTTTTCTTTCTTTTATTGTTTGATTGACATTGAGACGGACAGCTGTCTACTGTAATGCAAGGATCTAATATAATGTTACACATCAGATATTTTTTCAAACATGTAACCAAACATTTACTTAAGACATAACATTTTATGGGTCAGATTAACTGACAGCTTGCGCCAACACAACCATAATTTTAAATCGTTAAATAGTCACTGACTGCATTTACTAAAGACATATCAAGACTCATTTTAGAATTTTGATTCTAAAATAATTTTAACACATGAGGTTGTGCGTTTGAGTTTGTCCCCATGAGGCTGTGCGTTTGAGTTTTTGCACATGAGGCTGTGCGCTTGAGTTTGTCCACATGAGGCTGTGCGTTTGAGTTTGTCCACATGAGGCTGTGCATTGAGTTTGTGCACATGAGGCTGTGTGTTGAGTTTGTGCACATATAGCTGTGCACGTGAGTTTGTCCACATGAGGCTGTGTGCTTGAGTTTGTGCACATGAGGTTGTGCATTTGAGTTTGTGCACATGAGGCTGTGTGTTTGTGCACATGAGGGTGTGTGTTTGAGTTTTTGCACATGAGGCTGTGCGTTTGAGTTTTTGCACATGAGGTTGTGCGCTTGAGTTTGTCCACATGAGGCTGTGCGTTTGAGTTTTTGCACATGAGGTTGTGGGCTTGAGTTTGTCCACATTAGGCTGTGCGTTTGAGTTTGTCCACATGAGGCTGTGCGTTTGAGTTTGTGCACATGAGGCTGTGAGCTTGAGTTTGTGCACATGAGGCTGTGCGTTTGAGTTTGTGCACATGAGGCTGTGAGCATGAAGCTGGTAGTCCTGCCCAGACCACTGCTTCCAAAATTAGGAAACAAGCAAATAATAGTGAGCACCTTGAATTGACCTAAA
Organism: Paramisgurnus dabryanus; assembly: GCF_030506205.2. NCBI lineage: Eukaryota > Metazoa > Chordata > Actinopteri > Cypriniformes > Cobitidae > Paramisgurnus > Paramisgurnus dabryanus. The sequence continues at coordinate 40,742,073 of NC_133340.1, read as the reverse complement.
GTAAGAGGTATGGAAGTAAATCTGTGCCTTTGGGTTTTGAATTCTAATTCTTAGCACTGAATTTTTTTACATCAAATTTTTAACACTGAATTTTATTTTGCATCTAAATCAGACTTTGAATTTTAAAAGCCATCGAATTTCTAGCACAGTTTTTGTGCCTATGACATTTTTTTCAATGTTTTAAAAAAATTCAGTGTAAAAAAAATTCAATGTCTAAAAAAATTCAGTGAAAAAAAATTCAATGTGTTTTAAAAGATTCAGTGTAAAAACATTCAGTGTTTCAAAAGATTTTGTGTAAAAAATTCAATGTCTCAAAAAATTCAGTGCAAAATAATTCAACGTCTCAAAAAATTCAGTGTAAAAATATTCAGAGTCAACATCCGGGGAAGCAAGGAGAAGCAATCGATCCCTGTATCAAATCATTCAACATCCAGCCAATCATTTACGCTCCATTGGTCACGTGACACCGAAACGGGAAGTGGGTGAAGTTCAGGCTGGTTCAGGCAAAGGGTTTATTTGCATTAACATACGAACACATTTTTCACATCTGGCAGATCGTATCATCAGTATATCAGGACACAGTCCGTTTACATTTATCAACATCAAAGTGACTACTGTATCTGGATGTGTGATCGATCCCGTGCGTGGAGACGCGCTGGATGAATAGCTGTCAATCACAAATGGCTACAACTGGCTTTAACCATATGATTTAGGGTTGTCGCGGTAACTGCACTCCCGTATTGTACAGTTCTACTGAGAAGCAAACAGCAGAGAATAACTAGCAACCCTAATAACCGTGATTCACCTTTTTAGCTTTATATTTTAAGCTTTAAAGGTTTTGTCTTTGTTTATTAATATTTGCAGCGTCCGCACCGCGTACTTTACCTGAACTCGACTTTCACCCACATGCTTTTTACCAGCAAAATTAATGTGAAACATGAGGATGACAATCCCGACTTCACTGTTTTAGTCTGCCTTAATAACGTGCTTTAGGCTCTGTCTGAACTTATACGTTTTTGTTCTGTAGCTTACTTTGTTCACTCACATATTTCTATATCAACAATAAACTGTTGTTACCTTTGTTTCCTGATAAGTTTAATATGATTTAAATAAAAGAGCTAACAATTTCCTAAATTTCCTGTTCATGTCTCCCTCTAGTCTAGTGTGTAATAAGTGAAGTAATGTAATTTACAAACACATTTAGGTATAAGAAACTTACTTTGCATAAAACCAACACTGAGCAAATGTATTTGGTCAATGTTATTATGGTTCCCTTTCAATACGGTTCACTTCGCATTGCGTCAGTTAGCTGACGCTATGGGGGAAACTCCTGTTTACTCCGTGACTGAAGCCTATTGGTTAACGTCTGTACAAAGTACAGACCAATGACGTTTGAACCCGCGCGCGGGAGGAACGCGTCCCTATATAAGCGCGGTTCAATCGTCAGGAGCTCATTATTTTCTCCTTCAGCGCGAACCTCTCGCTGCTCCGAAGAAAAAGAAGAAGCCTCGCCGTTGACAAAAGCCCTGCAGCGGAGTCCAGGCCTAGCGTCTTCCCCTGCTGTTTTCCGGCTGAGAACCGAAGATAGCAGAGTCCAGGTCTAGCGTCTTCCCCTGCCGCTTTCCGGCCGAGAACCGAAGATAGCCTTCGCTTGCCGTGGTACGAGCCCTGTGCAGCGGACACACGCCTGACGAGGTCTCCCCTGCGGCCGCCCGGTAAGATCAATATTTTTAATATAAAGCTGTAAGCTAAAAGAGCAGGCGCTGTTGTAATAGCGTCCAGCACAGCGGCTCGGTGAGCCTCTCTGCTATGAATTTCCTCCGAGCGCGTTACCGGTCTGGCACCTCCCACGCCGGGACCGCGCTTATGCTTTGGTTGTCTTATCCATGTTTCGTGCTCCCCCTGCTGTTCCTCTCTCGCCGGGATGAACACACGGCGAGCCATTAGACTAGATGGATGCATAGACAAGCACACACGGACTAACCCCCCCTGTGTTCTGTCACACCGCAACCGTTGATGCTTACAGGGCCCTTTCGCTCCTCTCACATTCAGTGGCGAGATCTCTGGCACATATATTAATCCCCCGAGTGCATCGGGTGATACCGTCACGACGCATGGCTGTTCTGTCTGTGTTGCTGCTCCCCTCTGCCGTTCCTCTCTTGTTGAGATGAACAAGCGGGGAACCGTAGACCTGGATAGATGCATACGACAAGCAAACACGGGCGGTCTGCCCCTGTCTCTGTCTCTGTCATAGCACAGCCACTCGTGCTCCACGCTCGCGGAGTCCCTCGCTCCTTTCCCCACAGTGGTGAGGTCTCTTAACGGCTTAGCTAGCACGCGGTATTACGACTCGCTGCCTCTAAATGCAGCTGTCCAGTGTTCAACGATTACAGAGCTTCATGCCCCTCCCCTCCTGGAGCGGCGCGATCTCATTCGTCTGCTCGATAGGGCCGATTCGCCGCTATTGGAGCACCAAGAACACTCATTATAAGAGAGCTTCATGCCCCTCCCCTCCTGGAGCGGCACGATCTCATTCGTCTGCTCGATAAGGTGGACACGCCTCTATTGGAGCGCTAAAACACTTATTATAGAGCTTTACTGGCCTGAGCCGATCTCACTTCAGATAGCTCATTCTTTGTCTGCCTGGTAATTTCTCTCTGGTTTAGACGGAATCAGAGGCAGAACGAATTTGTTTATAATATACTGAGGCCCGAATACCTCCCTTTATTCAGTCCCGTCCTATATCAGTGCGCTGAATATTGGTACATTCTTATATATATACCCGGTTTTTCTGCCCTTTTAATAAACGGCAAAACCGCGGGCCTCACGGCAGACTTCCTCTCTGCGATGGGTTCAGTCTGACATTAAACCACCTAGACATACTGCTCTGCTCCGTGAGCCGTTCGGTCACCGTCACTACTGAGGCTTGTGCACCTGAACGGCTGAGCTCTGGTCTCCGCAGCACAGCTGCATCAACAGAGAACGAAACTGTCTGGGAGAAAAGGGGTTATGTCGCGCCTCGGCTGGACTGCCCTGAAATGTTTTCTGTGTGCTGTTTATCCAAACATACTGTGTAATACTGTCGGCTATGCGACCTCACTATAGTGGCGAACGGTATTTAATTCCTCTAAAAAGAGTAATTTCCGTGCTTACTATACTGTGTTTTGACACCCACGGTTGTACGGTGTCTCTAAACACTTTATCGCCTTACTGACAAGCAATCAGTAATACGCACACACGGCCCGCTGTCCATAATTCTATCGACGCTAGCCGAAAAAACCCCGGTTTGGCCATATACTGTGTATTGACACCCCACGACTGTACGGTGTCTCTAACACCTTTTTTGCCAAATTCGCTCGCAGCCCACCTCAGTTTCTCCGCTACGATGCTGATGGCGCAAACGAGCACGGTCTTACGGCTGTTATTCTCTCTTCCTAGAGGAAGGACAGCCTCAGACTTTTGCATGGCTCTAAGCGTTTGAATCGCGCCCTCTCCGGACGGCCACTCAAAGGCTTACAGCCAAGCGGTTTATGACGTTTTTCGGCCATATAGCTGATTTATATTAGCGGATCCGAAGACGCTCACACCTCCGCTCCAATACTCGGAGATATTAAGGGTAATATCAACCTCAAGTGAGCTTGCTACCCGCCACAATAAGTTTCAAAGCTTAAAGCGCGCGCACAGTCAGACGCGCGCGGCATCTCGTTTAAGACGGGCACACGTTCCCCTCTAACGAGCCTCAGAAAGCTGAATATCGTGGCATTCTGTTCATAAGTCCACTTCAGTTTGACTAAGCAAAGGTCCCGCCCCGAGCTGACGGCCGGGAAGCTTGCTTAAGTTACACACGGCTGCATGAAGTGCTGTCATTACGAGCTAGCCCAGCATTTGCTGTGGGTTGAACACGCTTTACGACGGCAATCAGCCTTCGGCGCGTGGAACGCCGTTTGACTCATATAAATCACCTTGTACTGTGAATACGGTACATTAAGAGGATGATTTAGCACTGCAGCACTCTCGACCATGTTATTGTGATAATGCGGTCGGGCAATCTACGGTGGTTTCATTATTTACCGAACCAGACTGAGATCTCGCCCCCTGAACAAGCTGACGAGTCATCTCCTTTATAAACTCATTGCATCGCTTTATAAGCTATGTTCAATCAGAGTGATACGCATCTCATGCTTAAACTACCAATATTAACCCATTACGATGGGCGTGCGGAGATGGCATCCGTGGGACACGATCTACATTACGTGCCTTATGACACATTGACACAAGCTGCTAGGACCCCTTTCACGAGGCGTCCTTATGCAAAGTCTGATCCATTCTGTCTAGTGACATTTGAAAGTCAAAACCCCCCGCGAATCGCCGGTGGAACACTTTTCTACTCACTACAGAGGCACGGCGGCTCTCTCCCCTACCTATATCTATGTGGCCGTGATAACAGCGAACCACGCTTTTACGACCGACCATTCATTTAATTCACAAGCCTGTCATCTCTCAGATGCGGACGGCGGCGGTAACAGCGAACCATGCTTTTACGGCTGGCCATTCACTTTATTCATAAGCCTGTCATTTCTCAGATGCGGACGGTGCCCGAGGCACAGCGCTCTGGAACTGTCCAAGGTCCTGTATGACAGATACGTCTGACGTACATCAGACGATCAGCTGTTCATCTGCGTCACAGATCACTCACTAGAGCACCTGTCAATACAGGCTATTTATGGATCGTTGACGTTATCACCTCCCGTGACAATTATGCTCACTTGTCTTAGAGCATGGGCATGGTCTTAGAGGTTTCTCATTTGACAATTGTGACACGGCCGGCTGGTCCCCGCCGTCCACGTTGTCAGTTTACAGCTTCGACATCCCTGCTTCGCGCACTACTGAGGTTTGTTGCATTAAAGGTGCGCCCATTAGCTCACCTGTATGCACGATATGGTTTTTAATTATATGCGTCCACCGTGCGCTTAGAGAAGCTCACATGTACACGCTATAACATTTTGGTATACAATAAGATGCGCTTGGGAAAGCTCACCTGTAGACACAGCTGTGTTATGCTTTGTGACACATACATTGTTGTTCATCTGTGTACGTTCACGGTGCGTTGGGTGCCCACCGTTACGTTCATCAATCATATCTATACACATTCACGGCGCGTTCTGTGCACTGATTTATCTATACGCATTCACGGTGCACTGAAGAGTTCACCCGTGTGCGCACAATTTATTATCAGAACACATGACGGCGCGCTCGAGAATCTTGCCGGCCTGTGCATTATAACACTCTGATTCATCTATATGCATTCACGATGTATTCAAGTGTTCACCTGTGCCCGTGCAATTTATAGTCAATACACATTTACGGCGCGCTTGGAAAGCTCACCGATCTGTGCACTATAATACTACCTATATGCATCCCGATGCGCTCGAGGGTGCACCTGGGTTCACACTATTGTGGTATCTGTATAATCCCACGCTACGAACCGTTCTGCCGCATATTATAGTCAGATCGGCCGTTCGTGAGCTGCGCAGATCACTCACTACGTATGTCTGTTGCTAACAGTGGTTATTTAGATGGATCGTTGAAACCATCGCACTGGCTCACGCCCCTCTATGAGCTATGTCCTATATAGAGCCCACTCTGTGCGAGTTTGGCTTCTTCATGAACTTGGTCTACAGGGGTATCTATATCTATGTTTGATATCTGCTACGCGGCCGGCTGGTCTTCGCCGTCTACGTTGTCAGATTGTACAGCTTAGACGTCCCTGCCCTACGAGCGCAGGTTCTCTCGGCTCAATCATGCACGCTCATGCGTTTATGTGTACACCACGGTGCGCTCAGCGAGCTCACCAACGTGACTCTGAATTTACTTATCTCGCACAGCCGCGGCGCGCTCGGTACCTCGCCGTCTTGTGCTATGTTATGTGCCCCCGGTGCGTTTAAAACCCCACCGTGTGCGCGTCAACAATTTATATGGTGCTTACACATTTGCTTTTAAAGCTGTGAATATGCCGGGTATAGGGCCACACGCAGTGTCTCTCCGGTAAGGCACTTCAGTACGTTGTGTATGCACGGCGTGATGGGATTACGTTCCCCCATAGCGTCAGCTAACTGACGCAATGCGAAGTGAACCGTATTGAAAGGGAACGCTTAGGTTACTCACGTAACCCCGGTTCCCTGAAATAACGGGAACGAAGCATTGCGTCTCTTGCCGTGCTACAAACGTCTACGCAGCGAGTGTTATTCGGCTGCGCGCTTCAGTCGAATAAATAATGAGCTCCTGACGATTGAACCGCGCTTATATAGGGACGCGTTCCTCCCGCGCGCGGGTTCAAACGTCATTGGTCTGTACTTTGTACAGACGTTAACCAATAGGCTTCAGTCACGGAGTAAACAGGAGTTTCCCCCATAGCGTCAGCTAACTGACGCAATGCTTCGTTCCCGTTATTTCAGGGAACCGGGGTTACGTGAGTAACCTAAGCGTTTGTACGTGTTTAACCTAAAACGTGTTAAATGAGATAGAAACAGCTGACTGACCAGCGCAACATTCACGTACTGACCCTATGTCGCCATGGAAACTCAAACATTAAAACGATCCATTAAATTCTGCTACTAAATATTAAATCTCTACATGAATAGTTGGAACGTATTAAACATATGCCTGAATAACTTAAAAATACGAGCAGGAGTTTTAAAATGCGCTCCATTACCTAACCTCCTTTATTTTTGACAGCTGTCAGGGAGAAGATTAATGATAGTTAGCGGTGTTTTGTGTGACGTTGACCTGTAAATGCAGATTCCATGGCTGGATTGAGTGAGATCCGTCCCCGGCTGCGTTTGTGATCGGAATGTTATCCGTTCTTGCGCCACACATCAAGATGGATAAATAAAACACAACGAAAATTCTTCTGTGTATTTTGTTTAATGATTTGCCTAAAGCGCCATCACATTTAAAGCCATGTGTTCTTAGTTTCTTAATTATATGTATGAGATTTTTAATGTTTGAATGAAAAGAAATTCCAAAACATTTTCCCGCAATCTTTTTAACACTTTAGGGTCAGTAAAATGTTTAATGATTTGTTGTTAAAAATCTGTTCAATGATTGGTTAAAGCCTACGGGACTGCCGCTCACGAAAAGATAAAGGGCGTATTCCAATAGCTTATTATCCCTATGCCATATTCCCTTCGAAGATCAGAACACTTGATGTATAAACTCTAGAGAAAGTTGCACAATTGTCTCATGGTGTGGTCAATTCAAATAGACTTGGCGAATAGAGCAATGAAAAACGCACATCAGTTTCTCTTTATTTGGATTGACTGTGTGACATCCCCTTCGTGAAGTGCCCTTCAAGGGCGCTAAAACCCCATTTGGAATTCACCCCGCTTTCAGCATGAACTTGACTGCCGCGTCCCATCTCAAAGGCCGATAAAACAGCTGGAGTACTAATAAAAACATCAGTAAATTAATAGGTTTCAGCAATTCTTCTGAAGAAATGTTACCATATCTTTCTCTGGAAAAATAAGCTGCCTTCAAAGCAAGTGTAATTGCGGATTCACGCCCTTCTAATCTAATTTTCCAAATTGTTCTTTTAAGTCATAATGTAAAAATAACATGGAGACTTACGTTCTTACAGAGATGTGTTGTATTATTAGGGAAATACAGGTAAGGATTTTTTCACCTTCTGAACTAAACAAACCGCATATTTTATAGGAAATAGCCATTTGGCAAAGACGTTCATCTGTAGATCACTTTTGCTTTTAAAGTCAGATTATTAAATATTTCCATTTCTTGAATTAAAATAGTTTTTTAAAATGTTTCTTTATTATTATTATGAACGAAAAACTTAAAACCAATAAAATAGTACAACGACAAACTCGCTAAAACAGCTTGTTTATTAATAAAACAAATTCGATGGATGGTATGCGTTCTAACACAAATAAATGAAAGACATAATTTTCCATTACTACGACTGCTTAGTGTTTGTTTATTATTATTTTATTATAACAGAACAACAATAAATTACTAAAATGACTCACTTATATAAAGGAGAAGGTTTACCAAAAAGGAATAAATGGAAAATATTTTACCTGCCTTGATACATAAATACATCTAAAGATCCTTAGATTTATTTAAAATAAGCAAACCAATCATTTGTTTAATCAATATAAAACTACAACAATATAAACCAAGGACAAACTCGCAAAAGTTAGATAAAGAAATTCAATTTAAATCCTGTCTATTCTATTCATATTTGTGGAGCAATATAAGCTTGAAAGTATCTTGAAATAAATCGATATACAAAAGCATTTTAACACTGCTTGTATTTTTAAGTTATTCAGGCATATGTTTAATACGTTCCAACTATTCATGTAGAGATTTAATATTAAGTAGCAGAATTTAATGGATCGTTTTAATGTTTGAGTTTCCATGGCGACATAGGGTCAGTACGTGAATGTTGCGCTGGTCAGTCAGCTGTTTCTATCTCATTTAACACGTTTTAGGTTAAACACGTACAAACCATAATAACATTGACCAAATACATTTGCTCAGTGTTGGTTTTATGCAAAGTAAGTTTCTTATACCTAAATGTGTTTGTAAATTACATTACTTCACTTATTACACACTAGACTAGAGGGAGACATGAACAGGAAATTTAGGAAATTGTTAGCTCTTTTATTTAAATCAGGGGTCGGCAAGTAACTTTGGCCGCGGGCCAATATTTTTTTTAGCCAGTAGATGGCGGGCCAACTGCTGTTGGCACACTTACGTCTTATTTTGAATTAGCCTAGTATAGGCTATCTGATCTTTTGTCAAGAAACATTGTCTTTATTTCCTATTTAAAATACGAAAGATGGCATTAAAAATGGCTAAAAACATGGTTATGGGTCTGTGTATCATTCGTTCAATCGTTTTTTAAATTAAAAACAAAAATGAAAAAATTAACCACCACGGGTTTTCTGATTGTGTGCTCAGATAAAAAATTAATTACTGGATTAGACAATTTTTTTATTTAACACCTTTATATGCATAATATATAAATGAAATCATTTTAAACAGATCAAGTACTATTAGTGGTAACATTACAGGCATTTATGCTCTCATGAAAGACTCTTACAGTCCGACTTTTGAACTGTATTCCTTTTTTTATTAATATTTATCCGGGACACACACATACACACCTAAGGTTTAAGGAGGTCTCCGCTTTTTGTCCAGCTCCGACAAGGTTCTATTCAGTAAACCGCTTAAAATACACTCTGTGTTCACCCGCTTTATTTCCCGACCTGACGGGTCCGCAAAACTTAACGTTAGATCTCGTTCCCAGAATCTCAAATTCAATGTCTCTAACGAAAAAAGAGAGATGAAGTAGCCTATAACAATTATAAATGTTATACAAAAATTGTGTTCGTGCCAATATAAATATTATTTTAACATTGTATTGTTAGCAGAGAAAAAATGTCACAGAAAAAATAATGAAATAATATAGCTGCAAGCAGCAATGGCGGGCCCTCGCACGTTTTTTTACCGCTACACGGTGCCTCCGAGAAAACGATGCGCGGTGGGCAACGGCATCAAGTGGGTAAATATCAGTGGGCTATTTAATGTTGTTACTGAGCCATTTGGGGACTGTAGCTAAAAGAAACCCCACATTTTAGACAAACAGGGGCACTAGTGAGCCACTTAAGAGACACGCCTATGTCTGACATTTTTGTGCACACTTAACAGCCGACAACTCTGATGTGTGTGCCAACTTTTAGGTTAATCTAAGCACGCCAAGAGTCCTAAATATGCCTGAAATAAATGTAAAGTTTGGGGCGTTGCCATGGGAACAGCGTTCGAGATATCAAAAATCCCTTCGCAATTTATCATCTACAATGTCTCGGCATCATGGTGACCACTTTTGGTGTCAATCGCATGAATATCCTAGAAGGAGTATTTAAAAGAACATCGGCGTCAACTGAAAGGCTTAAATATGCCTTCAAAATGAAAGTAAAGTTTGACGCGTTGCCATGGCAACAGCGTTCGCGATATCAAAAATCCCTTCGCAATTTATCATCTACAATGTCTCGGCATCATGTTGACCACTTTTGGTGTCAATCGCATGAATATCCTAGAAGAAGTATTTAAAAGAACATCGGATGGAACTGTCAAAAAAATCCACCTTTGTGACTGACAGGCTTCCTGGCGCCTGGTGGTGGCGCTATACCCGAGACTCACAATAGGCACATCATTGCGATCGGAATCTTCAGGCGAACAAACACTCTGCTTGGCATCACAATAAGAATTTTTTTGCCTTAGATATTAGAAACTTCCTGTTTCTCTGATTTCGCCACAACTTTGTCGACTCGCCACGGCAGCACCGTTCGAGATATCAAAAATCCCTTCGCAATTTAGCAAGTACAATGTCTCAACATCACGTTCACCACGTTTGGTATCAATCCCAAGAATCCTATAGGAGGAGTATTTAAAAGTTCACCACATGCATTTTTGAAACAATACAAAATAGCCGACTTCCTGTTGGGCGGAGCTACAATGTTTGAGTACGAAAGTTGTTTGGGTCGATGAGATCTATATGCGTACCAACTCTCGTACATGTGCGTACATGTTTGCTCGATCTGTGCCCCAATGTTAGTTTTTGCATTACAGGGGGCGCTACAGAGCTCCCTTGCCACACCCATATTCCAGCCTTTGCATGAGCCTAGTGGCACGTGACTTTGACATCTGTGCAAAATTTATTTTGTTTTCGAGCATGTTAAGGCACCCAAAGTGCACGCCAAGAGCTTAAATATGCCTGAAAATGAAAGTAAAGTTTGACGCGTTGCCATGGGAACAGCGTTCGAGATATCAAAAATCCCTTCGCAATTTATCATCTACAATGTCTCAGCATCGTGTTGACCGCTTTTGGTGTCAATCGCATGAAAATCCTAGGAGGAGTATTTAAAAGTTCACCATATGCAACTGTCAAGAAATCCATCTTTTGTGACTGCCACACTTCCTGGTGCCTGTTGGTGGCGCTATACCCGAGACTCAAAATAGGCACATCGATGCGATCGGAATCCTTGGCCGAACATACACACTGCGTTTCATCCCAATAAGACATTTTTTGCTTTAGATATTAGACACTTCCTGTTTCATTGAATTCGCCATAAATTTGTCGCCTCGCCATGGCAACACCGTTTGAGATATCAAAAATCCCTTCGCAATTTAGCAAGTCCAATGTCTCAGCATCATGTTCACCACGTTTGGTGTCAATCGTATGAATTCCCTAGGAGAAGTATTTAAAAGTTCATGACTGACATACTTCCTGGCGCCTGGTGGTGGCGCTATACCCGGGAGTCACAATAGGCACATCGATGCGATCGGAATCTTCAGACGAACAAACTACCCGTATGGCATTACAATAAGATATTTTTTGCCTTAGATATTAGACACTTCCTGTTTCTCTGATTTCGCCATAAATTTGTTGCCTCGCCATGGCAGAACCGTTCAAGATATCAAAAATCCCTTCGCAATTTAGCAAGTACAATGTCTCGGCATCATGATCACCACGTTTGGTGTCATTTGCACGTATCCCCTAGGAGGAGTATTTAAAAGTTCACCGCATGCATTTTTGAAACAATACAAAATAGCCGACTTCCTGTTGGGCGGAGCTTAAATGTTAGAGGGCGAAAGTTGTTCGGGTCGATGAGATCTATAAGCGTACCAACTCTCGTACATGTGCTTACATGTTTGCCCGATCTGTGCATCAATGTTTTTTTTTGCATTACAGGGGGCGCTACAGAGCCCCTGTGCCACGCCCGTGTTCCAGCCTTTGGATTTCTGCGATGACGGACGACTCTGACGTCTGTGCCAAATTTCAAGAGTTTTCGAGTATGTTAAGGCCCCCAAAAAGTCCAAAAGTGTTAAAAAAAATAAAAATAAAAAAAAATATAGCTGCAAGCAGCTATGGCGGGCCCTCGCACGTTTTTTTTACCGCTACACGATGCGTCCGAGAAAACGATGCCCGGTGGGCAAGGGCATCAAGTGGGTAAACATCAGTGGGCTATTTTTTATGTTTTTACTGAGCCATTTGGGGACTGTAGGTAAAACAAAAACCCCACATTTTAGACAAACATGGGCGCTAGTGAGCCACTTAAGAGACACGCCTATATCTGACCTTTTTGTGCACACTTAACAGCTGACAACTCTGATGTGTGTGCCAACTTTAAGGTTAATCTAATCACGCCAAGAGCCTTAAATATGCCTGAAATAAAAGTAGTTTGCGGCGTTGCCATGGGAACAGCGTTCGAGATATCAAAAATCCCTTCGCAATTTATCATCTACAATGTCTCGGCATCATGTTGACCACTTCTGGTGTTAATCGCATGAATATCCTAGAAGGAGTATTTAAAGGAACATCGGCATCAACTGAAAGGCTTAAAAATGCCTTTAAAATGAAAGTAAAGTTTGACGCGTTGCCATGGGAACAGCGTTTGAGATATCAAAAATCCCTTCGCAATTTATCATCTACTATGCCTCAGCATCATGTTGACCACTTTTGGTGTTAATCGCATGAATATCCTAGAAGGAGTATTTAAAGGAACATCGGCATCAACTGAAAGGCTTAAAAATGCCTTTAAAATGAAAGTAAAGTTTGACGCGTTGCCATGGGAACAGCGTTTGAGATATCAAAAATCCCTTCGCAATTTATCATCTACAATGTCTTGGCATCATAATCGCCACGTTTGGTGTCAATCGCTTGAATATCCTAGAAGGAGTATTTAAAGGAACATCGGCATCAACTGAAAGGCTTAAATATGGCTTCAAAATGAAAGTAAAAAGTTTGACACGTTGCCATGGGAACAGCGTTTGAGATATCAAAAATCCCTTTGCAATTTATCATCTACAATGTCTCGGCACCATGTTGACCACTTCTGGTGTCAATCTCATGAATATTCTAGAAGGAGTATTTAAAAGAACATCGGCATCAACTTAAAGGCTTAAATAAGCCTTTAAAATGAAAGTAAAGTTTGACGCGTTGCCATGAGAACAGCGTTTGAGATATCAAAAATCCCTTCGCAATTTATCATCTACAATGTCTCGGCATCATGTTGACCACTTCTGGCGTCAATCGCATGAATATTCTAGAAGGAGTATTTAAAAGAACATTGGCGTCAACTGAAAGGCTTAAATATGCCTTTAAAATGAAAGTAAAATCTGACGCGTTGCCATGGGAACAGCGTTCGAGATATCAAAAATCCCTTCGCAATTTATCATCTACAATGTCTCAGCATTATGTTGACCACTTCTGGAGTCAATCACATTATTTCTCCAGGAGGAGTATTTAAAAGTTTACCGCATGCAGCTGTAAGGTTTAAATATTCCTTAAAAATGAAAGTAAAGTTTGACAGGTTGCCATGGGAACAGCGTTCGAGATATCAAAAATCCCTTCGCAATTTATCATCTACAATGTCTTGGCATCATGTTGACCACTTTTGGTGTCAATCGCATAAACATTGTAGGAGGAGTATTTAAAAGAACATCGCATGGAACTGTCAAAAAAAATCCACCTTTGTGACTGACACACTTCCTGGCGCCTGGTGGTGGCGCTATACCCGGGAGTCACAATGGACACATCGATGCGATCGGAATCTTCAGACGAACAAACACCCTGCATGGCATCACAATAAGATATTTTTTGCCTTAGATATTAGACACTTCCTGTTTCTCTGAATTCGCCATAAATTCGTCGCCTCGCCATGGCAGAACCGTTCGAGATATCAAAAATCCCTTCGCAATTTAGCAAGTACAATGTCTCAGCATCATGTTTACCACGTTTGGTGTCAATCGCATGCATCCTCTAGGAGGAGTATTTAAAAGTTCAATGCATGCATTTTTTAAACAATCCAAAATAGCCGACTTCCTGTTGGGCGGAGCTTAAATGTTAGAGGGTGAAAGTTGTTCGGGTCGATGAGATCTATATGCGTACCAAGTCTCGTACATGTGCGTAAATTTTTGCCCGATCTGTGCCTCAATGTTTGTTTTTGCATTACAGGGGGCGCTACAGAGCTCCCTTACCACGCCCGAATTCCAGCCTTTGCCGGGTCCTAATGGCCGACGACTCTGACATCTCTGCCAATTTTCAAGAGTTTTTGAGTATGTTAAGGCCCCCAAATTGCCCTGAAACGTAAAAAAAAAATAAAAAAAAAAAAAAAAAAAAAAAAAAAAAATAATAAATCCGAGCAAAAACAATAGGGCTTCGCACCTTTCGGTGCAGGCCATTCTGGCCTGCTCCTCGGTGCTCGAGCCCTAATAAAAACAAAAAAAAAAAAAATAATAAATTCGAGCAAAAACAATAGGGCTTCGCACCTTTCGGTGCAGGCCATTCTGGCCTGCTCCTCGGTGCTCGGGCCCTAATAAATAATAAATTAAATTGGACAAAGCCTCTCACTCAAACCGAAACCATTGGTTGCAGAGTTGCTTTTCAAACAAATTGCTGAAAATCCTCCTTTGCCAAATTTATTTTTAAAAGGAGGTAAAGATCAAAGAACTATGCGTTAGGGAAATTAATAATGGCTTTATTTTAATAGACATGTAAAACCATATTTTGGCGGATTACTTTCATTTTTTAACGAATTTACCTGCCAATTTAGTCTTAATAATTAACGGTAAACGAACTTGACTTGTTGTCGAACCTAAGGTCGGGCTCGAGCCCCAAGTTCAAGTAACAGAACAGAACAGTAGATTCCTTTAAAATCTACGTTAAAAGTGTAATAGTTAAAATATTACTGCAGCTGCGACAACCCTAAATCATATGGTTAAAGCCAGTTGTAGCCATTTGTGATTGACAGCTATTCATCCAGCGCGTCTCCCCGCACGGGATCGATCACACATCCAGATACAGTAGTCACTTTGATGTTGATAAATGTAAACGGACTGTGTCCTGATATACTGATGATACGATCTGCCAGATGTGAAAAATGTGTTCGTATGTTAATGCAAATAAACCCTTTGCCTGAACCAGCCTGAACTTCACCCACTTCCCGTTTCGGTGTCACGTGACCAATGGAGCGTAAATGATTGGCTGGATGTTGAATGATTTGATACAGGGATCGATTGCTTCTCCTTGCTTCCCCGGATGTTGACTCTGAATATTTTTACACTGAATTTTTTGAGACGTTGAATTATTTTGCACTGAATTTTTTGAGACATTGAATTTTTTACAAAAATCTTTTGAAACATTGAATGTTTTACACTGAATCTTTTAAAACACATTGAATTTTTTTTCACTGAATTTTTTTAGACATTGAATTTTTTTTACACTGAATTTTTTTAAAACATTGAAAAAAATGTCATAGGCACAAAAACTGTGCTAGAAATTCGATGGCTTTTAAAATTCAAAGTCTGATTTAGATGCAAAATAAAATTCAGTGTTAAAAATTTGATGTAAAAAAATTCAGTGCTAAGAATTAGAATTCAAAACCCAACGGCACAGATTTACTTCCATAAAGAGGTTTAAGGCAGGGGTTTCAAGCTCATTTTAGGCTGCGGGACAGCCTTAGTGTGCTTATAATTGTGTTTATATTAACTAAACAAACTACAAATTAATTAGCAAAAAAAAACTTAAGAAACACCCAGCTCGTTGAAAAATAAATTTCATAAGTCACACTCATACTATACACATAAATTTACATCTGCAAAAAGGTTAAATTCAAAACGCTTAATTTAACTTCATTGCGTGAACCCTAACAAAATGATACCTTATTAATGCCAAAAGGAAAGCATTCATAAACCATTCACTTTTCTTTGGAATACATTTGTAATGAGAACAGAACAGTCATTTAGATTAGCAAGATAAAAATGCAGTGGGCCAAACCAAAAAGGGCACTAAGGGGGGTGGTACTATGATGTGCTATCAACTAAGACAAAGTGATTATAATGGAAAATGTAATAGCAAGAATTAAAGTGTGAATCTGCTAAATACTCAATATGATTTTCCTGCTGGCTTGATAGAGCTTTGAATCCATGTTTGCAATGTTGAACTCCCTTTAGCAGCCTCCCTTTCCTCTCTTTATTTTGTGAAGGCATTGTTTTTTTTTGTCTACAAAGTGAGAGAACAACAGCATATTTAGTGTGATTTATATTGGATCTGTTCGAGAACATTAATTCGATTAGACAAGCATTGTAATTCTAAGAATGTGGATATTTTGTTGTTGTTTGCTTGCTAAATGGTAAGCCCTTTTAAAACACCGAGGGCAAATAATTACAGGAAGAAATACATAAACAAACTACCAAATTACTAATTCAGCGGATCAACAACTGAGGTAATGTAATGATGAATTTACCTGTTTGGTCGTCTCCGCTCGGAGAGTGGACACAGATTGTGAGCGGGAAAACACGAAGTGGATTACTAGAATCAGTGGATATTTAGCGGTGATGGTGGTTGTTGAGAGGGTGGCCTCAGCCGATGGGCAGTGGAAACATCAGCAGTTTTGGGGCAGTTCAAACTGTCATTTCTAAACGTCTGTCTGTGTGTACGTCCAGACCAGCCATGACATTTAATAAAAAACCTGTTTCTGAACTAGAACCCACTGCTGTTCGTTGCATGTCACCGTTGTTAAAGCAGATGCCCCCGGAACAGCAAGTTTTTTGGGCTCCGCGTTTATATAAAAAATATGTACAGGCACAACGGTGCCCTACTGAAAAATCCAGCTAAGACCAGCATAAGCTGGTGAGCTGGTTTTAGCTGGTCTCCCAGCTTGGTTTTCGCTGTTATTGCTGGTGTAGCAAGCTGGTCTAGCTGTGTTTTGGTCACTCTTTAAGCTGGTCTAGCTGTGTTTTGGTCACTCTTTAAGCTGGTCTAGCTGTGTTTTGGTCACCTTTCAAGCTGGTCTAGCTGGACTTAGCTGGTTAGGCTGAAAGACCAGCTGACCCACCAGCTTGACCAGCTTTGCCAGGCTTGGAAGGACCACCTTAGACCAGCAACTGCCACCTTAAACCAGCTAAAACCAGCTAACAGCTTATGCTGGTCTTAGCTGGATTTTCCAGTAGGGTGACAATTCAAGGTGGACTCGTTTTAAAAATAATTATTTTGCAGGTTTGTTAAAAGGTTTTGGGTTGTTTAAAACAAGGTATTCAAACATGTTATTTCCAATAGTGTTTAGATATATTTATATTATCTTATACAGTACTTCTGATTATATTTGTTAGCGTATGTTTTCCAAAATTTAGCCTTTACACCTTCTTTTTCGGTCCACAACTCATACCGGTAATAATATCCAAAACATGTTAATTCAACATTATCACATGACATTATCACACATTACCAAAAAGCGGATCGTCTATTCTATCCTAATGCTTCCTTATGTTTAAAAGTTTCCTTTCATACCCTTCCTGCTGTGTTTCTCACCAGCCTCACCATTCTGAACCAAGCGTGCCGCACAAGCCCTGAAAAGTGAAGCCAAAACGTCTCGATCGCCCCCAAGTGACTGGTCCCAGTATAGGTCATAAACCCCGCCTCCCCATGTTATTAAATGGGACTTGAGACCAACTAAAAAAGTTAATTACACTTCAATTATCTTTTTTCCGAAGCTGGTTTCTGTCATTTACTGTAGTTTTTATAACGCTGATGTAAATTCAAATGTTTGTTTTAAAAATAGGTTTGTGTTTAGTTAGTTATTTAAAGATATAAAAACGGTGGTGTCACGTCATGATTGACAGCTGTGATATCGTGTGATATGCGCATTCTACGAGAGCGAGGGCGGGGTTTTGACTTCGCGGCTTCCCTTCCTGCTCACTACTGCGCATGACTGGTCCCGAAATCGCTACTGCGCAGACTCAAGACCCAAGATGTCAGCGCCATATCGGGACACTGGCGGCTTCACTTTTCACCAATGGAAGAGAGTGAACAGGCGTCGTCCATCTTTTTTTACAGTCTATGTTCTGAACCAACACTATGCAAACTGCGCTTTATATAGCCTCCGAGCAGACGTTCTATGTTGCGTCATACGTTCTAAAAATTCCATGGTAACATAGAACAATAAAAAAACACATCTGTGTCACGTGTTCGACGCGTGTCGTGATCGTGACTATTTCATGCTGCGTGTGTGGGACCGTAGAGCAGATCAAAATTCAACTTTTTTTACTTTAAATCTGTATATTTCTCTGAGAATATTTACCGAGAATTTTCCCCGAGTCCTTTGTCAGCAATAATATTATTGGTTCTTCAGTTTTTTTAGTTACATGTTTGACGAAAAATAAAGATTAAGTTTTGTACGATTCATGATGCCCCACAGCTATAAGAACAACGTGAGTACTGATTATGAATGTGAATTAAGTTAAAATTTTTACAGTTAAAATTGTGCGATGTCCTCAGTTTAACAACAAAGTTAACATAGCCGAGGTGAGAGTTGCTAACTGTAACAGTTAAAGGCTCTCTAAGCGAATCTGCGAGACGTTAGTTATTGTTGACGTTTGAACTGTTTCAAACAGACGGAGCGTAGCTAACTCCTCCCCCTCCCCCTCCCTTCCGTGCTTTCATGAACGTGCCCAACCCCCACCCCCAAATCCTTTTTGTCGTTTATTGGCTGGAATACTTTGTTTTGTTTTGTGGTGCTAGGTTTGGCCACTATGTTGATATTGCTGTTTGTGAAGCCTGGGCTGTCTACAGAGATCGGTTTTTTTACAGTTTGATCAGCGGACATTTTAGGCATCAATGTAAAGCAATGATACATTAATAACCATTTTTTTGCTGTATTTCTAGTTTCTTGACATGTGCTGTTTTCAATATGCAGGTTCTCAAAGATGGATGAAATCTATACAGATTTATTTTACTTCTTCAACCTTCGGATGAAAAATAGTTTTTTGCATGCCACAAAATAGAAGAGGAAGGAGAAACAAGGACAGAAGATGCTTGTGCCTGTGTGTATCTATGGGCAAAAACATGTAAAACTTATATGTGTATCTATGGGCAAAAACATGTAAAACTTATATGTTAGTTCTTTTTTATCTATTTATTTGTTCTGTTGTTTAAGTAAAAGCCATCTCATATTTTCACCTCAAAATTAAAAGAAATAAATCTGTTATTATATAAAAAATAAAGTGCACCAATTATCCAATTCACGGTTTTACACTTCCTTTGGCGTGTGAGTGTGTATTAGTACATGTTAACGATATGCAAAGGTACAGACCGAAATAAACGATGATGTGAGTTATCATCTCCAACGTAAATCTCTTTTCTTGGACTACAACAAACACACGGAATTTACTTCCTGGGATTGGTGATGTAGACAAGATCGACATTATCATAATTCCTCCCGCTTTGACTCACAGCCTGTAAGTTAACTCCTGTCAGCATTGCTTTGCGACTGAATCTTTTAAACATGGTAAGGAGCGTCATATTTCTGGCTGATGTCAGAGGTATTCAGACCAATCACAATGTACAGATTAGCCGGCCAATTAGAGACACAGCGGTTTTCAAATTGATGAGTTTTGTACAAAATCAGTGCGTTTAAGGAAGAGAGTGAAATCTGTAGCAACAAAAATGTACAAAATGTGGAAAATAATGTGTTTTTAACCATAAACCACGCAAACACTAGCCTGGGTTTCTCCACACTGTAAACCCGAACAGTACAATGTACTCATTTAAAATGAGTGAACTATACTCAAACAGTGGAAAAAGTTTATTCAACTTAAAAGTTTTATGTTTGTTCAACGATTTCACCACAATGAGTTCCACAAACTCAAATAAAATGAAAATGGTATTTATAACTTCCAAACGGAGTCATTTCAATTACACAGCCTCATTTTAGCAGCCAATCAGAGCAGAGCTCAACATTATTATTCATGACCCTTTTAAATTAGGTAATAATAGACCATTTAATTCTGGGGGCAAAGGTTGTAAATTGACATTTAAAACAATCTCTAGATCATTTTTGCAATAAATAAACTCATGTAGGGATCAGAGAAAAGTGTAACATGTTGTACCAATGCATTCTTTGGCACCTTTAAAGTCATTAAATTGGGCTTTATTTTTTATGCAAAGCATCATTACTTATGTTTTGTTTTTACATCATGAAATGTCAAAATCTGAAAACAACCACGGTATATGTGAGTGGGTGAGACACAGGATATCCAGCACTTAACCATTAGCATCACGCCCATATAAACATGAAAAAATCTAATTGAAGTCTTTCCTATAACATAAACCCATCCCATTGTGTGAGTTATTGACTGCTGCTCACTGGAAATTATTGATCACTTTCCACATCTCTTCCTGAGACAAATGGAGAGCATGACTAAATGTGTAAGAGAATTTCACACGCAGGTATTATAAGTAGTAAATAAATACTGCGTCTCTTTTTATAGTGATTGCAGTCCCTATAAACGTCCATGCGGCGTCTCTCAAGTGCTCCAAAAGACTCTAATTGGCACTTTATTTGTATAGATTTTGGGGCAAATGCATTACTGTGTCTGCAAACCCGTACCCATGCTGATGTCACGATGACCTCACCTTAGACAGTTCTGCTTAGTCAACTTGCTGAGTAAAGACATGTCACATGACCACAACACAGTCCACAAACAATTTTTTTTTATTTAAAATCTTGATGATGCATTTTTAAACTTGTTGCTGGCTTTTCATCCTTTGCTATTTTATAATAATGAATAGTTTGGTATTTAGTAGCTATATAGAGCTTGAAATATATTGCTATTTATATAAGTCCTGATTTGTAATTGAATATTGTTTAATGATGGAAATGATTGGTAACATTACCTTTACTGTACTTTGTGCATGATTCTATATACACATATCTGCACTGTTCAGAAGGTGTTTATTTTTAATAAAAGTAGATCTCAGTGTTTTAGCCCTGACATGATTATTGGTGCCAGACAGGCTGGTTTAAGTGTTTCTGTATCTGCAGTTCTCCTTGATTTTTACACACAACCATCTCTAGAGTACTCAGAATGACAGTAAAAGTGAATCAAAATCTACTGAATGGCAGATCATAGGCTTTTCTGGTGATGCGGTCAACAGAAAATGACCACACTGGTTTTACATGTGTCAGGATAAATCAATAACAAATGCCCCTAAAATGTTTTTGCCTGTGAGTATTCATAATTGTCCTAATGCATTATTCAGTTACAAATGTTTCTTTTTTGTCTTTTAAAAATGGATAATGCATGTTGTTGAGTCAGAAACGGTGTGTATAAAAGTGTTAAAAATGTTTCAATGCATTTTAATGATTTTTTTCACAATATCTTTGATATCCCCATTCAAAAAAATCATTGTCTATTTGCCGGATTCATTTCAATGCACTCCCTGTGTCATGCTGATTATTTGTTTATTTGATAGTGGTACATTCTAAATTCTGCTAGGTTATTTTAAACCAATGCGGTGCAAATATTGGACAGAAAAGATGTTGTGTTAATAAAAAAGAACTATGCTGTGTAAAATAACTTTACTATAAAACTAACATTCGAGAACTATAAAAAAGTATAAAACCAATAATAGACAACTTAAGCTTGCATTTATTAAAAATAAAATTATTAGCTAAATCATTTTATCTTTAAAATCATTTAGCTTAATGTTTTTTGTTTCTTTGGGGCATTGATAGCAGTTGCACCCTTTACCTATCTGGTTTGACCACCTGACCTCTGCAGTGAATTTACATTTACTATTTATATTTGTTAACTTCTTTATAAAAGGCCCATGATTGCGGTTGTACTACCTTGACATTTGAGAACATCCAATTTGTCCCAACAACTACTGATATTCGTGAAATTTGTTTGAAGGAAATGTTTTGAACATAAAATAATGCCAAAGTATCATATTTTTAATCATTGAAACACCATTTTTGAAAGTTTCCTTACTGCTAATTTGTACATTTCACAAGTTTAAGATACCGAAGCAAAAATTATTATTTATTATTAGAAATAATGAAAATTAAACTAAAATAGATTTTATAGAATTAAGTGGCACATGTCATAAATGTATCAGGTTCTTTTTATTGTAATGCCTCCAAACACAAAAATGTCATGTCACTGAGCCAGATGCAAATGTTACTTCTGACTGGTACAACTTTGAATATCTTTGCCAATAAAACTATACTTCCTCTAACAGCTCAGGTCTCACCAGGGATTTCTGCCCTGTTCCTGAAGAATATTGTATTGCAATTTCCTTAAGTAACCGCATTGAGATTTTGCCCATTGCTGTGCATAAACTTGACTTTGTCTATTTAGAATTCCTTGGACTTGTTCCCAGCTCAATTTGTTGCACATGTCAGAATCAATAAAGTGAATTCACTAAGCAGCTACTTTAGAGCTTCTTATTCTCTTTCATCAGATTTAGATATTAAAACCTGTCTCTCCACATCATTAGCAATGGTAAGTTTCCATATTATTTATCATGGCACTGCACGTTACTGAGATGTTTACATTGATGCTGTCTAGCTCTAGAAAATAAAGATAACATCCTGGATGAGAGGATTGGTGTTAGGAATCTTTTAGACATCATTTATTATCCAAAATTACTTGTAAAGCGACTAACATTAAAATTATTTTATGATCAGACCCCTATGAGCAGCCCACACATTTACTATGCCACACAACTCCAGCTTATATATACAACCACCAGCCACTTTATTAGGTACACCTGTTCAGTTGCTTGTTAAAGTTCACCCAAAAATGAAAATACTGTCATCATTTTCTCACCCTCATGTTGTTCCAAACCTGTTTGAATTTTTTTATTTTGATAAACACAAATGTACCCATTGACTTCTATAGTAGGAAAACAAATATTATGGAAGTATTGTGATAAATGATGAAGAAGCTATTTTGATAAATCATGGTAAGCACATAGATGACAGTACCCATTGAATTCCATCACATTTTTTTTCCTACTATGGAAGTCAATGTTTACAATCAGCTATGTGCTTACCATCATTTATCAAAATATCTTCTTTTGTGTTCATTGGAAAAACAGGTTTTAAACAACATGAGGATGAGAAAATTTTCATTTTTGGGTGAACTATCCCTTTAACAAAAAATGGTAATCAGCCAATCACATGGCAGCAACTCAATGCTTTTAGGTATCTAGACACGATGAAGATGACTTGCTGAAGTTTAAACCAAGCATCAGAATGAAGAAAAAAGCGCATTTAAGTGACTTTGAACTCTGAATGGCTGTTGGAGCCAGACGGGCTGGTCAGTGTATTTCAAAAACTGCTGATCTACTGGGATTTTCACGCACAATCATCTCTAGGGTTTAAAGAGAATGGTCTAAAAAAGTGAAAATATCCAGTCAGTATTGACATAAACAATCTGAAAGCATTTTTATTTGCAGAAAACTAAAACCAGATATGCTAACAAAAAATATGCTATATTTTTTGGTCTTGAAGTAAACAGGTTTATATTAATTTTTAGACAATACAATGTTAATGTTTTTTTATATGTATTTATGGAACAATTTAAAAATAAATATTTGATGGAATAACCTGGCATGGGTCTTGGCATGCTCTCAGTATTTTACATTGCTGCTGGGTGACTGTCACTACTGAGGTTTGCTTTTGTTAGCATGACACTGGACTGAAATGGCCATAATGCATGCAGAAATGATAATTAAAGGCAAAACTGGAGTCTTCAATGTTTCTATTCTCAAGTCTTTTTAGAATAAATTTGGGATGTATTATTGAATGGCATTAACCTTGGTCAATTTTTATTGACAAAATTATTGGGAACCACCATGCCAGGTTACTACGAGGGACATCATTTGGCATAAATGACAATAAAGTGAGAAAGTTGCTTTAATACATTTAAATAACATAGGAAGTATTTGGCTTATTTTACGATATTTTTATATTCTAGTGTGTGTTTCGGTATTCATCTGCTGGTCATGCCCCGCAAAACACAACAATTGCCTAACTATGGTTTAAAATATTCCATTACTTAAGCAAATGCACATGGGAGGATAATATTCAGAACCACATTTTCTTCCCTTAGAGCTGACAGTCTAATGTAGTGGCTATAAGTAAAACCTCAAAGATCAGCTAAAAGCTATTCTAAAGACCAAATGCACAGGACATTTCCTCGTTGGACTGTTAAAAAGTTGAGTGGCTTTTTGACATTCTGAGATTACCTTCTAAAAACACAGATGGATATAAAGAAGGCCACAAACTGTGAGAAGGTCTTGATCAGATACAATACATACACTTGTTTGTATGAATGTGTTTTGTGGTTATAAATTATGCATCTGTAGATCCGCTGGATATCGAAGGTTGATGGGACCACAGTCGATACGAAAGCTATTCCTGCAGAGATTATAATTTTAATGGGTTCCTTTTGAAGATTTAAGAGGCATATGTGTTTTCATAACCGATTATGTATTTTCCCCAAAGGCAATTTTAGTGCAATCAACCAGACATAGCTCATCTATAAAGTAAAGCCAGTAGTGAGTTTGTTAGTGTGTGTATATATCCAAAAATAGGTTACATGCTACTCTTCTATTTCAATTGTATATGCCCCACAATGCTATTTCATGGACAAGTTTGAATATAAGTGTCACAAAATTCTGAATGGTTTGAAGTTTGGACATCAGTTAAGCAACATTTTCATCACATTGACACAATTCACAGTATTTCCTTTAAAGAGACATTCCACTTTTTTTGAAAATATGCTCATTTCCCAGCTTCCCTTAAACATTTAAACATTTCATTCTTACCGTTTTGGAATCCATTCATTCGATCTCCGATTCTGGCGCTAGCCTTTTAGCATAGCGTAGCATAATCCATTGAATCTGATTAGACCATTAGCATCGTGCTAAAAAATAACCAAAGAGTTTCGATATTTTTTTTCAACTTGACTCTTCTGTTGTTACATCATGTACTAAGATCGACGGAAAATTATAAGTCGTGATTTTCTAGGCAGATATGCTAGGAACTATACTTTCGTAACATGGCTGCAGCAGGCGCAGTGATATTACGCACTGCTCGAAAATAGGCGACTATGTGTGTAATATCACTACAATGTAACTTCAGAAGAGTCAAGTTTTAAATAGGAAAAATATCAAAAGTTTTTGGTTATTATTTTTGCGTGATGCTAATGGTCTAATCAGATTCAATGGATTGTGCTAAGCTATGCTAAAAGTGCTAGCGCCAGACCCGGAGATCAGCTGAATGGATTCCAAAACTGTAAGAATCAAATGTTTAACTCTAGGGAAGCTGGAAAATGAGCATAATTTCAAAAAAAAGTGGAATGTCACTTTAAGGTTGCATTTTGGTTATGAAGACACATTTCACATGTAACTCTTCAGAAACTTCTGGGATACATAGGAACAAAATTTAACTTTGCATTAATGGCATTCCCCAAACATCTTTAATACATAAAGATACGCAAAAGATACACAAAGTGTGATTTATTCACATTACACAGTATTGTGCTACTTGCTGAAACAAACCTAAGTACACACCTCTTTGTCAATTCATTTGGCAAATCCCCAGGAGGCAGAGGCAGTGAGGGATGGGGAGGAGTGAGGAGGGAGATTAACACTGCCAACCAGATCCCACAACATTTCATTCTTCATTCAACTCCTGTTCTCCATCATCTCTGTTTCAGTTTTTTCCTTCTTGTTGATCTAAGATGTCTTCTTTGTTGAGGAAAGAGATGGCCAGAGTCTTGTTCCGGCCGAAGGGACAGAAACTGGAGGAGTTTATAGAAATAGAGGAGCAGCAACAGGGGCGACACTTCCTCTGTGTTTCCAGTAAGAGAATGGTGTATTTTTTGCATGGTTATTGGAGGTTGCATGGTTGTGTATATGCTGGATTATATACTGTAAGTAATATACTTAGTTGCTTATTGTCCAAAAATCTCTAGGGAGATAGGAATTGTTTATAATCTCTGAACATATTTATTCATTTGTGGTTAGATGTTTTTTTATCAGTTTAGAAATCCAATAAGAAATGGCTGCATGCCACTTAAAGAATCATATATTTTACACTAAATGACACTAATGGAATTTAACATGCATTATTATTATTATATACACCTGTTGGATAAAAATTCTACTTGTGGTTACACAGGAAATGTGATACTTTGATTCATTTTGCAAAGGTATATTGGATTTTGAATTTTATATGGTCGCTATGTTCACCATCTTGTTAGGAAAGTTAAATGTCTGTTGGCATGGCATGGTAAATGGATGTAATAAAAAACTAATGTAACTAATGTTTATGTAGCTAAAGATAAACAAGTCCAGATCTCAGTGGTGGTGTGTCAGGCTGTTAAGCGTTCACAGACCAAGAAACTGCAGCAGTATGGGTTGGAGGACAGTTATGAGCGAGTAGAGATCTGGGACCTGGAAGACCTGCTGGTTCTGGATGGCAGGGACCCTGATATAGTGAGATGAATTAAACACTCCTCAATTATAAAATCATACATTAAGAAATTTTGATTAAGAACCATAGAACTGAGATGTATAAAAAATAAATGTTGATGTTTATTGGCATTGATGCATAGGAATCTCTTCCGTTCCATTGGCCAATACTTACGCTCAGTTTGCATCTCTCTGCTGTGTTAGGATGATCCCTGTTTCCTGATGTATTTTGACAAAGTACGATTCGTCAAAGCCATCAGCTGTGCTGCCAAATACTCATTGGCTCGCTGTCTGCTTTCCCTAAGCAGGAAGTATCGGCATTCAGCACTAAAACTGCGGAACTTTGATTGGACGTACATCCGCCCCACTGCTATGTATTCAGATCGTGGTGACTGTATGGTTCTCACGCAAGTTTGTTTCTATGCCTTTAATCTGGTGTGTCTCTCTCTGTGCCCTATGCCTCTGGCATAGAGAATATGTGAGAATCTTGTCTAAGTCTTGTGTTATGAGAGATGTTATAATTACTCTTCCTAAAAAAGATAGAAGAGAAAACCTAATAGCAAATCATTCTTGTTCCTAAAATTGTCCCAAAGAATTAAATCATTGATGAAGTATGTTAATCCAATGAAGAACAAGTGAGTGTGGAATATGTATTATACGTTTTTGTAGTCTACACAAATTTATTTCTTTTATTAATGCTGAGAGTATTTTTAAACTTAATCTTTCAATGCAACACAATTATGAATATAATAATTGGCATGTCTACCAGGAACACCAGTTCCACATTACAATAAACTCATTCATATTCCTCATTCCTTAACTCTTTAATTATTTCATTATTTATGATCTTATATTGATTGAAAGACTACATGGTACATTTAGAAACTCATTTGTCACACCACAGTACCATTTAAATTAATTACTGCAGGCAAATAGATGATTAAAAATGGATGATGTAAAAAAAATTCCATTTTCCAATACCTATTGGGAAGTTATAAATAATGAGAATGTGCAAAAACCATATTTTGTTCTTTGAGCTCTTAGACCATGCTTTGAGCACTTAGCACTATCTGTAACATAACTCCAGAATGTGGGTAAAATTTAATTTGTGCTTCTGTAAATGCAGCACAAAAGGGTGTCTTATTCACTCAAGAACACTGTGACATGAATTTTATTCATGACAATTTACATGTATTTTATTATTAGTGTTGTAAATGGGATTAGAGTCAATGTATAAAATAAAAAATATATATATGTCCAATTGTATGTTGTTTATGTATGTGATTGTGAATGTGATAAACCTGGCTTAAGGATTTTAGGGCTACTTATTCGCACGTGTTTTAGCTTATGAAACTTGTTGTGTTTATAATTTCAGCTTTGCCCATATCAATAAGTGATACTGTGACATAAACTTTCAATATTACTGTAAATGTGAGCAAGCTTAGTGAAACATTTGGAAACTACATCTCAACGTGCCTATCATCCTTTTTCACATTTCTATTGTAATGTTTCACAAACTATAAATAAATAAATATGAAAATTGTTTAAATTGGAAAATATTTGTTGTGATTTCTTGAACTAAATGTGACAATTTTCTTAATGC
Source organism: Paramisgurnus dabryanus (assembly GCF_030506205.2). Classification (NCBI taxonomy): domain Eukaryota; kingdom Metazoa; phylum Chordata; class Actinopteri; order Cypriniformes; family Cobitidae; genus Paramisgurnus; species Paramisgurnus dabryanus. The sequence goes on along the minus strand of NC_133340.1, from coordinate 40,714,126 downwards.
AGTATTTTAGGTGATCAGCACACATACTATATACTAATATAATTATTATAGTATTAGCTACTTAATAGTATTTACTATATATTATACTTAATAAACATGAAAAATGTACTTTAAAATGTTTTATGATGAGAGAAAAGAACTAGCACAGTTATTGGGAATATGTAACAGTACAATAATATTGATGGTTGCCACAATTAACCAATCAGATTTAAGTATTTAAGATCACTAAAATATAAAATATAAATAAAATATTTGATATTATGTAAAAAAAAAAAATTCACTGTGAAGGCAGTAACACCCTTCAGAACACGTTTGTGAAAAACCACAAATTAAAAACATTAAAAGTCGTGCAAATTGTGCATGCTCTTAGTAGTTGTTGAGAGAAAATAAAATTGTCTAATCACTTGTAAAAATAAATAAAAATTGGTTTACAGTTAGAACATTTGCATTTATGTATATAAAATCTACACAAATACATAATCAGATTTATTATAAAACATGCATTTGAATCTCCTTAAAAAAAATCCCAAAATAATAATGTAGGACTCATAAAAAACTTTTAACAATCTTATTTGAAATAAACAAAATAATATATTTGCAAAACTGCTGAGTATAATAATTCCACGACCAAAACATATGATGAAGAAGAGTTTCAGTGTCATTCTGACAAAATATACATTTGGTGTCGAAATTAGAACAGACTTTTTTAAAGAAAATATTTGGAAGGGTATATATTATGAAGTAATGTAAAAGAAACTTTTTTTACTTTGTAAGTAAAAATCTTTGTTGCAAAGACCATATAAAAGCAGTAACGCACTTTTAAGCGAAACCGCCGCGATGACGTCATGTACATTTCAATTGTTTGGGTCCTTCAGTAGGGTGGCTAAAAAGTTGCCTGACTCAAAAGAAGATGTACGTTTTACATTTAATAGTATTGCCTTGTTTGAAGTTTCCGTAAAATGTCATACAATAAACCAACATTTTGCCTAAGCATATAAATTGTTCCATTTAATTTGAATGTTGATATCTTAAATGATAAATCAGGACTGTTTTGTTTTTTCGAACGGCGAGGCGGAAATGTCCCTGGCGCCAAATTTCAAGTTTGGATGGTTGAACTGAAAACGTTCAACTGAAAGTTCACAGAGATTATTTATCACGCGTTTTATTGCCTCATAGCGTTGTTGTTCGGTCGAAATGTACATAAAGTCTATTGTATTAGAGGGCTTTAAGTCCTACGCAGAGAGGACGGAGATTAACGGCTTTGATCCGTTTTTTAATGCCATAACTGGACTGAACGGCAGCGGCAAGTCAAATATACTAGACTCCATCTGCTTTCTGTTGGGGATATCAAACCTATCACAGGTGAGTACATCTATCTTTTTATCTATGTAAAATTACCAAGGTCCTAAACCTTTAATACCGACAAATGTGTTTTGTAAATAAATGCAAAGTTTAAGCGTTTATAAATAGCGGCAACAACAAAATAAAGCATAACGACCTGTTCTTTGACGTGTTTCTAATATAGTAGGTGTGTATATAATATAATAGAATGTTACGTAACGTAGAATTAAATATAGAAGCGAGTTTTCGAGTTAAGAAATCATAATGTGTGACGCTGCTGGTTTGTCCAACCCTGCAGGTTCGTGCCACCAATCTCCAAGATCTGGTGTACAAAAATGGTCTGGCTGGGATTACAAAGGCTACAGTGTCTATCACTTTCGACAACTCTAACAAAAAACAAAGCCCTCTGGGGTTTGAGACACATGATGAGATTACCATCACAAGACAGGTCTGAGACCAGTGTCCACAAATCCACAGTAACATTTCAATGATCCCCAACTGCGATGATTATGATGTTGTTTGTGTTGCACAGGTGGTCATAGGTGGACGCAATAAGTACCTCATCAATGGTGTTAACGCAAACAACCTAAGAGTCCAGGATCTGTTTTGCTCGGTTGGACTAAATGTCAACAATCCTCACTTTCTGATCATGCAGGTATGTATCACCAAACCAGTGACATGACAATGTTTTTTAAGTTATATGTCTTTGATCTAACACTAAGTCACTATAGCAGGCGATTTTTGTTATTTAAATAATTGTATGTACTTCTCATTATGATAAAAGAATAAAAAAAAAGATATTTACTTCAAACAAATTCTTAATAGATTTTCAGCTGGTGTTCGTAATTAAGCATAAAGCACTTGTCTTGTATCAATACAAATGTAGTTATGGTTCACATGCCCAGTCACCTCCAATTGTGTGTGTAATTTCAGGGAAGAATCACCAAGGTCCTAAACATGAAGCCTCCTGAGGTGAGATTTGGTATTATATTTTTTTATTTTAAAGGGGTTAAAGTGACACAGACATCAAATGTCTTGGATGTGAGATGTTTTCTACAATTTTGTCCTAACAAGTTTTTGTGTATAGATTCTGGCCATGATTGAGGAGGCCGCAGGTACCAGGATGTACGAGTGCAAGAAGATCAGTGCTCAAAAAACTATTGAGAAAAAAGATGCCAAGCTGAAAGAGATTCAAACTGTACATACTTTTAATTCATTCATTTATTAAATAACATTTAAAAATCTGGAATAACCCAGGAATGATGTCTCATTAAATGTGTTTAATTTATGAAACAGATCCTGGATGAGGAAATCACCCCTGCTATGGAAAAGCTGAAAGAGGTTTGTGTTATGTAAAGCTTACTCTATTCTCTTATCATAATAAACTTGAACTCTGCTTTTCATAAAGAAATAAATTTGTCATTTACTAACGCTAAAACTGTTCCCAACCCAATACTTTTTCATGAAACGTGTTTTTTATATATACGTTCTCTCTTATCTGTGACATCTCATTTGTCATGAATTTTCTGTACTTTGTTTCTATTTCATGTAAAGCTGCTTTGTAACAATGCAAAGAACTATATAAATAAATTAAATGAATTTCATCTCTTGTCACCTTCCTTCTCCTCTTTAGGAGCGTGCATCCTACCTGGAGTACCAGAAACTGATGCGTGAGATCGAGCACTTGAGTCGTCTATATGTGGCGTACTTGTTTGTGTGCGCCGAGGAGACCAAGCTGAAGTCTACTGAAGACCTGCAGGAGATGCAGAGCTCCATCACTCAGCTACAGGAAAACATGAGACAGAATGAGGCCAAAGTGAAGGAACTGAGTGCAGAGATACAGGAGCTGGAACGCCGAAGGGACAAGGTGAGTCAGGGGTTATGTCGAGCTGTGTCTTTAAGCAATTTTTTACCCCTGCCTGCACACAGTAGTAGTTGTGACAAAAGCAGATTTGTGTATTTGATCTTATCACAAAACAGAGTTGTTTTCTATGTTATTTACTAGGTTAATTTGAACCCAGCGGTAGGGTTTGTCCATATTTGAACCAACCCTAAGTTAAGTTAGGACAAGATGGTGTGATAGTTGCCACAAGTCAAAACCGGTCTGGAGGATTAGGGTAGTCGAATTTAATTATATGTAATAAGGTCATTTTTTTCTTGTGCCCTTCCATTCTTATAGTGTAATTTCCTATTCTTAAAGCACTATTTGCAACCAATAAATAGATTAGCCATCATCAACCAGTTTTTTACCTTGCTGCTATATTATAAGAGCAACAGTTAATGATAAAGTATAATTTAAATTCTTATGTGCATATGGGTCTGTTTAGAATTGTCGGCTGTTGATATTGTTAAATCAATATATTTGTAAAATAATGGTATGCACTGTAAGTCTCTCTTTAGATAAAAGCATCTGTGAAAGTCATTAACGTAATGGCATGTTCAGTTGCGATAGTCGGTGTATCCGGTGATACACGGTGCTTTAGCCTCACCGATTAGATCACTTGCCCACAGCGGCACCGTCTTCCACTGTCGCTTAGTAATAAAATCATTTAGTTTTGTTAGAAAGCAGACCCTAAAAACTAAATGTGTCTCCTGCCTTAATTCAGTGCGTGCTGAACGTGCGTCACAGAGCAGCAGCAGGTGTCAGATTTCATTTATTACTTTCAGAGTGTGTGAGGCGAGCTGCCTGAGACAATGACGATGGCAAAATTTATAATGTTTAATATAAGCAAGATCGTTGTATTGATGTGTTTTTAATTAAAGACCATCCTATTGTCCGATTCACGGTTTTAAATTTCTTTTTGTGTGAAAGTGTGTATTAGTTCATGTTAACAATATGTAAGAGGTACATACCCCAAAGTAAACGATGACGCAAATTATTGTCCAACAAAAATCTCTTTTCTTGGACTACAACAAACACACAGATTGTAGGCAACAGTTTACTTCCTGGAATTGGTGATTAGGCATGGGCCGGTTACCGGTTTCAAGGTATACCGAGGTTTAAAACAGTCAAGGTTTCAAAACCACTAAAATGTTCTGTGATACCGTCTCCAAGGTATGAGCTGTGCTTATACAAAATTCATTAAATCATGAAGTCATGTGATTGATTTGATGTTTACATTTAATATACATTACGAAAATATTATATGTTTTGAAAGCATATTATAATTTAAAGGCTTAATTGTACCTGTCATTTGAAAATTAAACATTTTAGTGTTGCAATGGCAATACCGCAACACCGTGAAACCGTGGTATTTTTGCTAAAGGTTATCATACCGCCAGAATCTTATACCGGCCCATGCCTATTGGTGATGTAGACAAGGCCGACATTATCATAATTCCTCCCTTCGGACTCACAGCCTGTAAGTTAACTCCTGTTAGCAACCGAATCTTTCAAACATGGTAAGGAGCGTCACATTTCCTGCTGACGTCAAAGGTCCAATCGCAACGTTCAGATTAGCTGGCCAGTCAGGGACACAGCGCTTTTCAAATCCATGTGTTTCAGGAAAAGAGTCAAATCTAGATCTACAAAAATGAATGGTATGTGGAAAATAATGTGGGTTTTTAACCATAAACCACGCAAACACATTTTATTATACCAAATACACAAAATAATGTTGTTTTAGCAATGAAATGGGGGCTCTTTAAGAATAATAATAAACCCATTATTCAAACAGTGCTTTAAATGGAGAAAGAGCCACTTGCTTAAATGGAGAAGGAGCTGGAAGGGTTACTTTCAAATGGAAACATGAGATTTGGCAAACATGAGTAAATAAATTAGGGATGCCCCGATCAGGATTTTTGCCACCAATCCCAATTACAGATTTGCTCTTTGTGATCAGTCAATACCGTTATTTTCTTAAAGCTAGCTGATATGTAAGCTCTTTGATGACTGTAACTGTTAACATTTTCTTTTCTGGATAATGTTATACCACATATGTTGCCTTTGTTATATTACTTGCAGTAATTGGGTATATTTATTTGCATGCAAATTAGAAACTTTTAGCATGAGGATGCAATTGTCCGCAGTAGATATGTGTTGTATACGCTGTTTGACGGGATATGAATACGCAAGAAGCGTTGTGCTGTTGATCGGAGCGTGTCCTCATAGAAAATACACATTTCCCTGTAAAGGAAGAGAGAGAAATACAAATCTGACGTCGCACATGAGCAGTCGCATTCAGGATCCCTATGATGACAAAAGTAAACAGAAAGATTGGTTCACGAGATCTGCAAATTTAGCGACTACCGATCAAATCATTTAATGCCATTATGTGACCCGGTATATATGTGTTACTGTTAACACCCGATATGTAGGCATATGATTTTTGAAAAACCTTAAAAATTATAAGTGGAACATTTTAATGCATCTTTATTTAAGCTCAAAGCATATCGGATCCCGTGCCCCCTTTTGAACTCTGGCACCCAGGTTGGGAACCACTGATCTACATTGACAGGAAAGATACGCTTTGTGGTCCTGTTAAAAGCAATCCAAGTTTTGGATCTCATTCCTTGAGTCATTAATTAGCAACCTCCGGTTTAGAAGTTTGGTTGCACTGACAACAGTAACACTTGCCTTAACTGGTTTGGTGATGGAGTAGTTGTGGAGACTAAAGGTCTGAAATAGTAGATGTTATGGTAGGTAATGGACTGGCAAAAGTATTAAATTCTTTGTACGGGAAATCATTTGTGAATTTTTTATGATGCAAATTGATATCTGTTTGAAAAGTGTGTGGTTGATTGATTGGATATCTGCGTCTCCTCTAGATCATTTCCATTAGCATGCCTCATATCTGCGTCTGTCTCTCTAGGAGGTTGGGGGAGTGTTGAAGAGTCTGGAGGAGACGTTGTCTGAAGCACAGAGAGTGGACACAAAGGCCCAAAGTGCTCTTGATCTGAAGAAACAAAATCTGAAAGATGAAACCAAGAAAAGAAAAGAGCTGATCAAAAACATGGAAGAGGTAATATACGATTGTGGAGATTTTTTATGAATCCAAAACATGTATTTGTCTTTCTTTATCATTCTCTCTTTCTTTTGCTATAAAAGCAAAAGAATTTGTAAATAGTATGAATTAAGTGCTATGCATAAAAAATGTAATGCAAGTCATTTCTGAAACTCAAAAATAAAAATCATAATTTTCACATATTCAGTGTTTTCCACTGACTCACAGTTTATTTGTGATGGCACATTTGCCAGGGGGGGGGGGGTGGGTAAATAATGGGTAGCTGCTGTCAGGTCGGTCATTTTCGGATGCCTATTCTTGGCGCATCTGCACAAAAATGACCCGAATGAAATTGGGTCTTGCGTCTGTGATGATTTCTGGCTTCAGAGTCACAAAAGCGGAGCAACAGTTGCCACGGGTGTGTGTACAGGGTTATGAGAAACACTGAGGTTGTCACTATACCATAATTTCAGTGCTCAATATTCAATACACTAATACCAATAAAATGGTACGATTCTCAATCCAAATGTCAATACCTTAAATTATTTTTTTTTTCAAATAATAATTTCTAACTAGGATAAGAAGATGATGTCAGCCAAGGAAGTGGAGGTTGCTAAGGCAAAGGAGAAGCTAAAGGTGGTTCAGGATGACGGACAGAAGGATGCAGAAGCGTTGGAGGCGGCAAAACAGCATTTCGAAGCGGTGTCTGCCGGTCTCTCGGCCAATGAGGATGGAGTTGAAGCCACGCTTAATGAACAGATGATGACCTGCAAGAATGACATGAGCAAAGCTGAAACCGAGGCTAAACAGGTGACCTTTTAAATACAGACCAATAATCACAGGCCATGTTTATGTTTGGTAAAGGATGCTTTCTGGGTGATTCCTTTATTCCTTTAAGTGGTCAGTGAGACGCATCACTGGTTTTACCAGGCAGTAAAAGTGTCTTCTGTGACCACATGTGTTCGAGACTGGTTCACTGAGTTTGTGTTTTTGGCTTTATCCAGGTTTAAGGATTGGTATTACGGCTAAATTTTAGATAACTTTTGATTAGTATTTGTGACCCTGGACCACAAAACCATGTTTTTTTTTATTTTATTTAGATTTTACATCATCTAAAAGCTGAAAATAGGGTCTCCATTGATGTATGATTTGTTAGGATAGAGCAGCTATTTGAAAATCTGGAATCTGAGGGTCAAAAAAAGATCTAAATATTAAGGAAATCACTTTTAAAAGTCCTTACCATCAAATATTACTAGTGATAAATATGTTTTTTATTTTTATTATTTACAGTAGTAAATTTACACAATATCTTAATGTAACATGATCTTAACTCAATATCCTAATAATAATTTTGACCTATACAATGTACTGTTGGCAATTGCTACGAATATACTCGTTCGACTTATGATTGGTTTTGTGATCAAGGGGCACATTTATGTTTTTTACTATATCATTTGATAGTATGCGATTTATCTTTGTTAAAAGTCTTGTTTTCCCTCTTAGGCCCAGATGAAACTCAAACATGCTCAACAGGAACTGAAGACTAAACAGGCTCAGGTCAAGAAGATGGACAGTGGTTACAAAAAAGACCAGGACACATTTGAGGCTGTGAGAAAAAACATTGAAAAGCTACAGGCTGAAATGAAGAAACTCAACTATGAAGGTACTGAATAAGTTTACAGTAGGTTAAATCAGAGGTTGCGTTAGACTTTCATTATCTTTCATTTTAATGATGATTAATACATTTGTTTTTGTTTACACTCAAATGTAAAGAGCTTAAAAGTAAAAAAAAGTGGTTTTATTTGTGAAGAGAACAGATAAACAGAGGCCGTGCGTCACTTCATATGTCTGGCTCACATGATGATGACTTGTTACAGTTTTAATTTTGTTCTGGAGATTGATCTTGCGGTCTGCCATCACACTGGGAATGTGTTTAACTTCAGCAGCGCTGCGCAATTCTATCAGCCCATGACATCAAAATATCGTGAGAGCGATTCGTACAAAGCACTGGTCTCGGAACTCTCTCACGATATTTTGATATCACATATATCGGTCTGCGCAGTGCTGCATTATGTCAAATATGCACTTGCCACCAACTAGACAGGGCTTGGAATTACATTTATAAGATAAAAGTGTAATCTGTTAAAATGACGGAAAATTTGATTAATGCGACCCCTGCGTTAAATGTACTTGTGGTTGAATTTAGTACAGTGTTAGCTTGTTCGAATCTGAAGGATGTAGGGGTATGAGTTTCTTTAAAGCAACCAGTGTGTGTGTATTATCTGAGATGTGTTAATTTGACTGAAGACTACAAACATAAATCTTTAATTGAGAACGAAAATGAATCGAATTAAAGCTTCTCAGTGCGAATTGTACATTCAAATGAAATTCAGATGTAAGCAAATTTTAACTAGAACTAAAACATGACCTTATACACAGTAAGTAAAAAATTTGACTTAAATCTTTCATTAATAATACGCATGTACACATTCATCAATAACTTTAACTTTTTTTTTTTTTTTTTTTTTTTTTTTTTTAAGTCAATGGGTCTCATTCACTAATAATTGCATAAGTTTTTCGTATTGTTACGCACACTTGAACTTCTCACAAAAACGTTCTGCCTAATTCACAACACGTGCGTACGCACATGAGTTTGTTCTTATACTTGTTCTTACGTTAGTGAATTTGGAGTGTTCTACATGAGCGGCACAAGGTTGGTAATTTGCATAAAACACGCCCAAACAAGCTCCATAGAAGGGTTTTCCGCAACGCTTGTCCACAGGAAATTTTAGAGCAGTTTGTCATAGAAGCAAAAGAGCTCGAAAAGAAATCCATGATTATATTTATTATCGGTGAAGTTTTGATTTGCTTGGCATTTTTTATTTGGGAGGTTGTGCTGTCGCTGGAGGAAGCCAGTGCTGTCCACCGACTGTAGTAACATTAAATAAGTATTGGATGCGTTAACAAATATAACATTTAATTAATAATACATTTCATGCGCATCTGTATCTAAAATAAAACAGACAGGAGATCAAGTGATTGACGTTTGGACTTCTCATTACATTTACATGACGTTTAGGCTACATTAGGCTTTAAGCAGGCGCTTTTATATAGAGATTTAAAAAGTGAGGAATGAACGTGTGAAGATTTGTCATTATGTGCATCATCTTTATATGTGTAGAAAATATATAGCCTATAATAATGTATAATGTAATAATCTATATAATAATAATTATATAGATCATGTATTATAATAATACATAAAATATTATAATATAAAATATAATCATGTAAATTGTATATATCAACATTAAAATACACATTATAATTATAGCCTAGTATTTGATTATAGTGTACGTGATTATTGCATACGAGTGGTTTTAGACTTTTTGCATACATTTAGAAGACATTTTGATAAGAATTTGTTGAATCACGATTTGTTCTTGAAAACATCCGTATGCATGCTTAGTGAATGAGACCATTGTTCTGTTTCGGTAAAGATTGCTCTCGATATGTCTAAAAACATTTGTGTCAATGTGTGCGCTCAGATGGACGAGAGGAGGGTATGGTGGAGCAGAAGAGAAAGTTATCACGTGAAGTCGCTCATCTCAGAGAAACATACGAGTCTCTCATGGGCCAGTTCCCCAACCTTCGCTTTGAATATACGTAAGAACCCACAAGCTGATTTTACTCATCATACACTTCATTTAGATATCAATAACATTGATTCATATGGTGTGTGTGTGTTTCACAGGGATCCAGAGAGAGGCTGGGAGCGCAGTAAAGTGAAGGGTTTGGTGGCAAATCTCTTCACCGTTACTGACGTGTCAAATGCTACGGCTTTGGAGGTGGTAGCTGGTGGTCGACTCTATAACGTAGTGGTTGACAATGAGGTGAGACTTTGTTTTTTATATTTATATTTAAATTCAATGAAGATGTAATGTACTATTAAACACACTAAGGGGTGGTTTCCCAGACGAGCTTACCCTAGTCTCAGACTAAAAGGCATTTTGAGCTGCTTTAATTAAAAAACACCTTGTATGGACAGATCTCTTAACATACAACAGTCCCATTGTTTTGTCTCAAGATGCACACCAGTATTATTTTTGTTTGTAAACACTACTTAAATGCCCTAATATAACTAAGGCCTATATATATATCATTGTACAGCAAAATTATGCGTTGGCTCTAAACCAAAATTATTTGCAGGTTACTGGAAAGAAGCTTTTGGAAAAGGGTGAACTGAAACGCAGATATACCATCATTCCTCTAAACAAGATCTCAGCCCGTACCCTAAATGACAACGTAGTGCGCACTGCCAAAAATCTGGTGAGAGCACTGCTAAATAAGCATCATTGATTGTGGCTAGAGTTTTTTTTCTAAATGAAAGCCAAACTTTGTTTTCTATCACAGGTTGGAGCAGATAACGTGCACACAGCGCTGTCATTGGTGGGTTATGAGTCGGAGCTGAGAAAGGCCATGGAGTACGTGTTCGGCTCTACGCTGGTTTGTGACAGTTTGGACAATGCTAAAAAAGTCGCTTTCGATAAAGGTGTGAGCACAAAAACTGTTACCCTTGGAGGAGACGTGTTTGACCCGCAGGGAACGCTGACGGGAGGTTTGTGTGAATACAGTTAAATAATTATTATTACCACAAATGGTACCGTATACAAGTTGGCATCACTTTTTGGTGTGTTTAGGTGCCCGTGCTCAGACAGCCTCCGTCCTGTCCAAACTGGCTGAGGTGAAAGACGTTCAGGACAGTCTGAGAGCTAAAGAGTCTGAACTCGCTGCTTTGGAGTCTGAGCTCAGTGGCCTGAAGGGAACAGCTGAGAAGTAAGTCATTGTCCATTTAGATACCTACTCTAATCCTTACTGACCAATCAGAGCAAAGAGAGAAAAATGAATGGCTTTTTGTTTACTGTCAGATATCGTCAGCTGAAGCAGCAGTTGGACCTAAAAACCGAGGAGGCTCAGATTCTGGAGACCAAACTTCAACAGAGCTCTTTCCACAAGCAGCAGGAGGAACTGGAGAATCTGCGCAAGACTATTGGTACGCAGGTGTTTTGTATGTACTATGTAGTGTTGGTTTTGATGTTTTTCTCTAACATTTGGGTGTTTTGCTTTTTTTAGAGGAATGCGAGGAAACGCTGCAGAAGACGAAGGAGATTCGGAGTAAGGCAGAGGAGAAGTACAAAGTTCTGGAGAACAAGATGAAAAACGCAGAGGCAGAAAGAGAGAAAGAACTAAAAGCAGCCCAGCAGAAACTCAACCAGGCCAAGAGCAAAGCAGACGCCTTTAACAAGAGACTAAAAGAGAAACAGCAGGTACTGTGTGTGGTTACTGTACCCAACCTTATAAAAGCTTGTTAAAGCAATACTAAATTAACCCATGATGTACTCGCACTCAAGCAATCCAAGATACATATGTCCATCAACTTTCAGATAAACACATTTGGAGTTATTTTAGTAAATGTCCTTGCTTTTCCAAGTTTATAGTGGGAGAAAACGGTGATCAGGGAACAACTTCTGACTTTAAGTAATCCATACGGCTCCATATTATTTGGGTCATTTTCCAGGCCCAGAAGGGCGGTTTACTTAGCTCAAAAAGCCAAACCCTTTATTAAGTCATGCTAATGCACTTCTAGGATCTTAAAGGGACACTCCACGTTTTCTGAAAAAAAAATGCTAATTTTCCAGCTCCCCTATAGTTAAATAGTTAATTTTTACCGTTTTGGAATCTATTCAGCTGATCACCGGGTCTGGCGGTACCACTTTTAGCATAGCTTAGCACAATCCATTGAATCTGATTAGACCATCACGTTAAAAAAATATCCAAAGGGTTTTGATGTTTTTCCTATTTAAAACTTGACTCTTCTGTAGTTACATTGTTGCATTAAGACCGACGGAAAATTTAAAGTTGCGATTTTCTAGGCAGATATGGCTAGGAACTATATTCTCAGTCTGGCGTAATAATCAAGGATTTTGCTGCTGTACCATGGCTGCAGGAGGCACAATGATATTATGCAGCTCCTGAAAGTAGTCCCCTGCTATTAAAAGTAACCAAGGGGACTATTTTTGCGCAGTGCGTAAAATCACTACACCTGCTGCAGCCATGTTAGAGCAGCAAAGTCCTTGATTATTACGCCAGAATGAGAGTATAGTTCCTAGCCATATCTGCCTAGAAAATCGCAACTTTAAATTTTCCGTCGGTCTTAGTACACGATGTAACTTCAGAAGAGTCAAGTTTTAAATAGAAAAAAGATCTTTGGTTTTTTTTGAGCGCGATGCAATGGTCTTATCAGATTCAATGGATTATGCTTAGCTATAGTAAAAGTGGTACCGCCAGACCCGGAGATCGGCTGAATGGATTCCAAAACGGTAAAAATCAAATTTTTTACTCTGGGGGAGCTGAAAAAATTTGCATATTTTCAAAAAAAGTGAAGTGTCCCTTTAATTGATAAATATTTATTTTAAATCTATTAGTTGTAATAAATGCTTATGTGATGTCTGTCTTTCATTTTAACTAGGAAGCAGAAGCAGTTGCTCTTGAGTTAGAGGAGCTGAAGAGAGAACAGACCGGATATGAACAGCAGATTCAAGCTGTTGATGAAGCAATGAAAGCCATACAAGAGCAGATCGACAACATGACCACAGACGTTTCGGCCAATAAGGTGCACAAATAACTTCATCTCAAATTCTGTTACTAGTGCCCTACAAGATATCCATATAGTGGGAAAAACAATGGGAAATATTGCTGACTCATTGGAACCTGACACTGTGTTCTAACTAGACGCATCACGATATGATTCCAGCAATGGACAATTTGTCTGTCCATACTGAATGAGACAAAGGGGCGTAGCGCGACACAGTAAATCAGAACAGTTATGCAGCTTTGTGTTTATGTTTTTGCTATTTTGCATTGCGACTGAGGACCGCACATACAAAGAAGAGTTGCCTTAAAATATAAAAATAAAGTTGAATTAGCTGTAGTTATTTCAACTTTAATTTTATAATTCATAGCAACTCCTCACTAGTCATGAGAGTTGAAATCAATTGTAATTTCAAATTGATTTAATTAAAAAAAAATTCTGGAACCGTTTTTCTGTTGGTTTTTGCAATTTATATTGATGATACTACTGCTTTCGCAGTTTCATTAATGTCTAAATTGTGCACGTACAGGAAGCAGTGCGTGTCGCACAGGAGCAGTTGTCCAAGCAGAAGGAGGTGATTCTGGGACAGGAGAGAGAAATTAAAGGAAAGACTGGAGAAGCGAACCGCCTCAGAGAGCAAAACAACGACGCCCAGCTCAAAATCAAAGAGCTGGAGCACAACATCAGCAAACACAAGAAAGACAGCGCCGATGCCACGGCCAAGGTAAGCAAACTATTGAGCAAGTGAATGAAACCACTGGAGATCATCATCGTGTAAAGGGATGTACATATATGGCGTATATGTTTGTGTTCAGGTGGCCCGCATGTTAGCCGAAAACGACTGGATCTCCTCAGAGAAGCATCTTTTCGGCCAACCCAACACAGCCTATGACTTCAAGACCAACAATCCCAAAGAGGCCGGACAGAGATTAAAGAGACTGGAGGAGACTAAAGACAAGCTGGAGAGAAACGTCAACCGTAGGGCCATGAACATGCTCAGCGAGGCTGAGGAGAGGGTATGTCCTGTACCATCTTAAGAAGCAAAATTGGTTAAAAATAAAAGTCACTTGGGTGAAGAAGATATCCTGGTCATATTTCACCCCAAGATTAAAAGAATGCAAAATGAAGTATTCTTTGTAATGATAATTCTTATGTTTTCATTTCTCTAAAAATGCAAACTGCAAATAAGTAAAACGTCTGAATGAATGTATTTTTTACCCTTAAATAAAAAAATTATAATAACAAAAGTCATGGGTTCGATTCCAAGGGAACATGCATACTGTTAAAATGCATGCATTGAATAAAATTTAACCCGCTTTGGATAAAAACATCTGCCAAATGCATAAATGTAATTGTACTCTCTGCCCTCTTTCAGTACAATGATCTTCGAAAGAAAAAGCGAATTGTTGAGAACGATAAAGCCAAAATTCTGGAAACAATCGAAGAGTTGGACCAGAAAAAGAATGAGGCACTTAATGTGGCATGGCAAAAGGTAAAATACGAACTTTAAAATCATTATCATCAGATTACTATGTTGAAGGGACACTCCACTTTGTTTAAAAATAGGCTCATTTTCCAGCTCCTCTAGAGTTAAACATTTGATTTTTACCGTTTTTTAATCCATTCATCTGATCTCCGGGTCTGGCGGTACCACTTTTAGCATAGTTTATTATAGCATTGAATCTGATTAGAACATTAGCACTGTGCTAAAAATAACCAGAGTTTAGATATTTTTCCTATTTAAAACTTGACTCTTCTGTAGTTACATTCTGTACTAAGACGGAAAATTAAAAGTTGTGATTTTCTAGACCGATATGGCTAGGAACTATACTCTCATTCTGGCGTAATAATCAAGGACTTTGCTGCCGTAACATGGCTGCAGGAGGCGCAATTATATTATGCAGCACCAGAAAATAGTCCCCTTGGTAACTTTCAATAGCAGGGGGCTATTTTCGGGCATTGCATAATATCATTGCACCTGCTGCAGCCATGGTACGCCGCAAAGTCCTTAATTATAACGCCAAAACTCTTTGGTCATTTTTGAGTGCAATGCTAATGGTGTAATCAGATTCAATGGATTGTGCTAAGCTATGCTAAAAGTGCTACGGACAGACCCGTAGATCAGCTGAATTGAGTGTCCCTTTAAATACACTAGCATAAAAGTGTAAGTTTTTTTTATGCCTCCTGTTCAGTACAATTTCCATCATTGCAGGTGAATAAGGATTTTGGCTCCATATTCTCCACCCTGCTGCCTGGCGCGAATGCCCGTTTGGCTCCGCCCGAGGGGTGTGGCGTTCTGGACGGTTTGGAGTTTAAAGTGGCTCTAGGGAACACCTGGAAAGAGAACCTGACAGAGCTCAGCGGCGGTCAAAGGTCAGCACTCTTTCGCTTATTATGGCATAACAGTTCAAGAATCAATAGCCATTTAGGTATTTAGCAATTTTAATAGCTCTTCAGGTCAACGGTTCTTGGCCACAGATCCATTACAGCATCACATCTTATGCCAGCAATCTGGACTCGGCCAATTACCGCATATATTCTCATTTTGATTCCTTCATGTGTGCTTTTCAGGTCACTGGTGGCGCTCTCTCTCATTCTGGCCATGCTGCTGTTCAAACCTGCCCCCATTTATATCCTGGATGAAGTGGACGCTGCGCTTGATCTCTCACACACGCAAAATATCGGACAGATGCTGCGCACACACTTTACACATTCACAGGTAATGAACACTTATATTAATGCATTTATATTTTGTTTATTGGGAGTTTTAATTATAAGTAATTTTTTAGTTTCATTACAATACATTTTTCATGTTATACCATTCAACACTGTAATAAGGTTATAAAAATCTTCAGTTTATGGGCAATACTTGTTGCAAAAGAAAACACGCATATTTGTAGCATTAGCTACATCATCACTGCTTTTGATCAAATCACCAACCAAGTCATTTTTACTTTGCAGTTTGTGGTGGTGTCTTTGAAGGACGGTATGTTCACCAACGCAAATGTGCTTTTCAAGACCAAATTTGTAGATGGCATCTCTGCGGTAACTCGCACTGCTCAGACGCATGAGGGAAAAGTTTTGGCCCAGCGCACACAACAGAAATCCAAGGACAAACGCCAGCGCCAGATGCTGGCCAGCTAAACGCATGCTATACACAAATGTAACAATGTTACTTTCAGTAATCACTTTAAGGTATCAACTAAAATGAAATGGAGTGTTTGAAAGGGTTGCGTATAATAGGTCTGAATCACTTCTTTCCATATTCACACCACTTTTTTGTGCTTTTACTCGTTTAGTTGCCATATGACCTTTAATAGTGTTTTTCCCTCTGTGCATTGCTTTTCTTATATTTGTTTGTTGTATGTATGCATTCAAACCTTTCGCTTATTTTTCAACTCTCTGCAAGCTGTTTTTTATTATGATCTTTTTAAGTAAGGTAGTGATTTCAGAAATCATGCCTAAATGTACATAAGCAATTTTTAGAGAATTAAGTAGAAATGTGTTTTCGTATATTTTGCAAATAAATGTACCAATCTGATGTTTTACCAGTTTTGTTTGTCATGACTTGTCAGATGATTGAATTACACACACATTGCCTTTTGCTACCTTTAGAGTAAACAGTCATGGGATAACTTGGAAATACTAAATTATTTTTTAGGCCAGTAATTGCATTTTTTTTTTCAAGTTTAATAATTGGCACTCCAAAACACTTTTGAGGCACAATCCACAATGGGTGTTTAATACCTACACTTATAGAGTGCCGAAGTAATGGCGTCACTTTGTAGGCTAAAACGCGGAAGTGAGTTAGCATTTTAGCACTACGGGTTCCCTCGCCCTGAAGTCAATGGGTTTTTTGAATGGGTTTTTGCTAAATCGCCTGAAATAAGGTCTGTGGTTAACAAAACCTCTAAATATTTTCACGTTTTGTTCTATGACATAAAATACACCAGTTATAATCTGCTTGTGATTTTTTTAAACTTTATTGTGCCTTAAAAACGGTGGTTGCTAACAAGTTGCTAATAGGGACTACATCCTTGGCGGGGAGTTTAGGCGTCATCATGACAGGAAATCTGTCACTATCCTTTCAGCCTCACGTTCTCAGAAGTTTACCTTTCAGTTAATATACATAACGTTATATATTTAGTCTTTTCAAATTGTAGTTTTTCCAAATATTGTTGTACTGTGGAGAGACTGTAGTTTGACATGTTTTGTTTTGTCCGGAGATGCAACCACAAGTCGTCGATGAAAGATGCTCGTTTACCGTCCGATGTTCCCCAGCGGAGACTGTTCGTGCCGTAAGGTAAGCTAACACAACGATGATTTCCATGTGAACACCGTATTTACTGCCTTAATGTGGCCACGACCAAACTTTAATGGTGCATATTGCCCAACACGCGAATGATATGATACTTTGACGGTCAGATGGAATTAAAAAGGCTAAGTTAGCAAGAATAAACGTTTTTCATTACAAAATCAACAGCTTAAATAACTTACCTGTGTCTTTCTCTTAAAATATCTTAAAGCTTGTTTACTTTGCTGTTTAATAGATTAGATCCGCTGCAGTTTGATTAAAGGCTAACGTTACTTCGAGAAATGTGTTTAATTAAAATATTCAAAATAATACCTGGTTTATTGACTTATTCAACTTTGCTTTACCCACTAATAATAATGATTGTAGTTATTTGTAAACAGCACTAGTTAGGCATTAGATAACAATGATATTAATCTTTGTTATTTTAATAGTAAAGTGTGATTTTTGTAATTTTAATTTGTAAAGGTGTAACTTCCATAAAACTAACACTGCTTATTTTGAATTTATCCTTAGACGAGCTGACCGGATGCCTAGTGTCCATTCTCGCATCTAGAGCTGTCATTTTCCTGCAGGGGATAAAATGTCCCCGTTTTGTTTATATCCACAAATGATGTTCCCACTGGACAAATTTTGGAAGATCATTCATATTCCCTGAGACAGGATAGGGCTGATGTGCCCAAAAATGTTCCACCACCCATTTATAAAGAGGAGGAAATGGCTACAATTTATGGCTGACAAAGATGATGAACCATCTCCTGCTGATCAAACACTCACTATCAATTCTGAGGAACAACCAAATAAAAGCACAACTAAAGAAGAGCTGCAGTCTGGATGAAGAAGAAGAATCCAGCTTGAGATTGAGTTAGAGCATTCCATAACAGAGATTCAGCTTCTCAAAGACTAACTCCAAAGGCAAACGAGTAACTGTCATGACAGGTGTTCAGCTTTTCAGATGAGTGAAAGTGTGATTCGAATGGAGACAGGGTTGCCAGATAGGGATACTTTCAGTGCTGTGTGTGAATATGTTGCTCATTTTGAGGATTCCATTACGTACTTTGCTGGATGGAGGAGACCCAAAGAAATCATCCTTGAGGACCTTGATTAAAATTCGCCACAACTATACACACTTGCACTTGCATTTTCCATGTGGGCATTCACATTGTGTTGCAAAAATACCTTCTTTCCCTGTAGAGACTTTTCATGTGAATTATATAGTATATAGTTTGTTTTCAGTTTACTTATTTTATGAAAATAAAGATGTTTACTACAAAACTTGCTGCAATGTTTCTGTGGATCAGTGATTGGAGCATTTTGTTAACTTTTGTTTAATTCCCAGAGAACACGCTGATATCTATGGCTTGAATGCACTGTAAGTCACTTGTCTAACAAATACCAAAAATTAAATGTTAAACTATTGTAACTATACACCAGTCAGCTCACAGTAATGTGAGATAAAATTTACTACACAGGCTCTCACATTAGGGCTTGTGGATTACCAGGTAAAAATATATAGAAAATGTGAACAAAATTAGTATATATGGTTTATTTAGGGAACATGTATGGTTTAATTATAATATATTGTATTTAAGCATTGATGCTATTGGACAATTCTCTTTAAATTCAACATATATAATTATATATATAACCATTATAATAAATGTTTGGAATTTAACTGTGTTCTGTTTGTTCAGAGATTGTATAGTTATCTTATAAATACATAGAACACTTTATTTAACTCCTCTATCTCTCCATAGTTTTACTTAATGAGACTTGATAAACCTTGTCCCTCATGCTGGCCCTTACAATACCGGTAAGTAAACCAGCATCTAAGCTGCACTGTTATGTCCAGATTTATAGTGGTTCTCTCCTCGATCTATGGTTTTCTATCGTCTAAGTAAGAAAAACTACATAAGATTGGAAATTGATACGGCAATAGCTAGGGCTTCTGAGATGGTTTTTTTTCTGGCGAATTAGCAAATGGTATGCAAACATACAATCAAACATAATACAGTGAAAGATAATCTTTAAAGTTTATTTGGGCCGCAATGATCATGCATAATAACCTTAATCACAAAGAAAATAATATTAAGGTTTATATAAACTAACGAAATAATAAACTAAGAAATAAATAAAACATTAACAAAAAATCTCAAAGAGGCACGCGTAAACAACATTTCTAACATTTTTGGAAATAACGAATGGGCAATATTTCTCATGAAAAAGTGGATAAGTGTCCATAAACAGCGCAGATCATAATGAGCGAGCGTGTTATTTAAATAAAGTTTGAGGAAGCTTGATGATGACGTTGATCCGCGACCGGTGCGCTGTAGTCCGTTTATAGCATACCGTTAGCATTTTATATCTGACGGCTTTATTTAGGCTTCAAAATGTATACATTTTCGTTTAACTTATAAAGATTATCTTGATAGACAAAACGTGTAAGGTTCATAACTCTTTGTTGAACACAGATCTTATTTTTTGCGATTTTCCAAAAGTCTATGGGAAAAATGAATGGCTTTTCGATCGAGGGAACCCATGCGCCGCTAACTTCCGGGTTGGCCTACAAAGTGACGTCATGACTTCGGCACTATTACACGGCTCTCTGGAATGCTTGATTCTGATTGGTCAGTTGAGACATTTGCAGGTTCGTTCTTTTCAAATAATAACCGCTCCAAAATAATAACGCATAGCCGGACTACTTTCACGAGTAAAATCGCTCCGCGCCAATAAAGATCAATAAAGATTACTGTCTGTTTGGCGCCATCTTCCAGTAGCGCCTCACTGCAGAACACGACATCCAGGGGGCGGGGTTGGATTTAGATCCAGGGGCGGAGCTGGATCCCGATCCAGAGATCCCATTGGTCGCCAGTTTTACCACAAGACACGTCATACACGTGTTGCTGCGTTACCATTTCCGCATTTAGTCGTAACTAAATTAAGTTATTATTTTGACATAATAACTAACTTCACTTATGACTACAATAAAAGTAGTGCCTTTAGGGTGAAATGTAAGTTTTTTGCTATAATTTTTTGGAGTAAAACATTTCGGGTAAGCTTACTACGAGTAATCTTACCACATGCAGTTTAAGACCTATTAATGGATACAGTATTAATATGCATAATTATTAAGATATATAGGCTATGGCATGCTATTTAGAAATTAATAAATTGAATGTTTATCTTGTATGGACTTTGAACTTGTTTTAACGTGTTTGCTTACAGCCATTAGGAAACAGGTTTACTTTTTTTTTAATTTGCTAATAAAAGATATCAAATAAATAAGTTTATATATTTACTCGTATAGGAATAGCTGTGTAATAAGTGGGATAATGTACAAATAAATCCCTTCAGTGATATCAAACTGTCGGGAACGTGTCCTTACCTCCCCTTACACCTAACTGTGATACTTTCTAAATTATGAATCTTTCTCAACTATATTATTAATCAAACGTACACTTAAATTGATAAGAGCAAACGTTGGTGACCACAGGTTGCAACTAATTGCGGGCTGCAACAACGCAAATATACTGGTTCATTTGGCGGAACAAAGTATATAAAGTGGGAGGAGTTGGATCTAGATCCAACCCCGCCCCCTGGATGTTGTGTTCCGCAGTGAGGACCATCTCCCATCTTGTGACAAACACTCGACAACCACGACAAGACCCAGAGAGCTTACTGAGACTGAACTTGACAAAATAGAGCATGACAGCTACGAAGCCAACACACAAAAAAATACAGAATGGGCATTAAAACTTCTCAAAGACTGGCTAAAAGAGAAAAAATGGAGACAGACAAGTATGAAGCAGAGGATCTTAATAAGGTATTACGATCATTTTATGCATCTGTGCAAAGTTTCGCGGAAGGATAAAAATGTTAATTTAATACAAATATGCCAATAAAATGTTTCAAATTCATATTCATGTCCAGTTTTTTTCTCATGTGGCAAGTAGCCGTGTAATAAGCGGGATAATGTAGAGGCAGCCGGTAGTTATTGGGAAATAAGCCCCTTCAGTGTGATACAAGACCCTCCGCTTCGCGTCGGGTCCTGATCACACTGTCGGGGCTTATTTCCCAATAACTACCGGCTGCCTCTACATTATCCCTTACATACTGTGCCTTCTACAATGATACCTCCAAAATGCTCCAGCTAGATTGTTTACTGGAACTCGCAAATATATTTACATATTTTATGCCTGCCAGCCTGGGACATCAGGAGAAAATTTTAAGGGCTTTTTTTATTAATTATTTGGTTAACCTTTCTACACTGCAAAAAATGATGTTAATTTTTAACACATTGTATGTGTCATGCCATTTAAGGCGTTATTTCATGTTAAAATAAATGAAAGGGACAACACAAGTTGTGTTAAAAACAGTGACGGGAGTAATGGTTACAAAGTAATTCCGTTACTGTAATTCCGCTACTTTTAGCGGTAATAGTATTTTTTTTTTTTAAATCAAGTACTAAAATTTAAATCAGCTGGTTACTCGATTTACTCTATTTTGTGATAAATGAACACTTGCAGACAAGACATTTCTGATCTAATGTTGCAGGACCGTGGTGGGCGGCACAATAAAAAAATAACACAGAAGGTGTGTTAGTATAGGGACGACACATTTAATGTGTTGTCCCTATACTAACACACCTTGTGTGTTATTTTTCATTTTGCCGCTCACCACAGTCCTACACAGTCCCCTTTTGATTTTTTTTAACATGAAATAACGCCTTAAATGGCATGACACACACAATGTGTTAAAAATTAACACATCATTTTTTGCAGTGTAGTTTTGTCATTTTGTATTTATACTGTAAAACATGATTTATTCAATACCACAATGTGTGTAACTTTTACAGAAAAAAGTAAAGGTGTAAATGCGAATTCCAGCCTCTAATGCAATATTTCACATTCTTGAATTAAAGGTGACATAGAATGATTGAACGGGGTATTTATCCTTGTTCTGTGATGTGGCATGACGTAGACAAAAACATGCCTTGGAAGCTTCCTAAAAACCTCTCTCAGATAGCTCTATTAGGGTGGGGGATTTTAAACAAGTGGTTTTGCACCTATTTGGCTCCCCCTACTGGCTTAACTTGCAATCTCATTACTGATTGGCTGACTTTGCTGCCACTCAAAAAATGTAGCCAATTATTTTAAAGTGGAGGGGCAGTGAGATGCCTGTGATTTCATAAGCATCAGTTTTTCAGATTGGGCCGTTTTCTGGCTGACATAAAAGAGGAATTTCTATGAGACTGAGATGTTTAGCATGTCGAGCACTTTTTGTATGTTTGTGAATATGGGTAGACTACAATTATTCAACAAAGAAGGTAAAAATGGTTTTTAATTCTCTGTCCCCTTTAATAACTTGAATTGAACTTAAATTGAAAAAGTGCACCCATGTTCATTTACAAACATCAAAAATGTGTAAATTATAGCCGAAAAGTTCCCCTCAGAAAATACTGACACCTATAATTGTGTACTCTTGTTATATTCACAACATGGCTACACATTTTGACTGTCTTGTTCATGAACAATGACTTGCCATTTTAATGGGACTGACATGTTCACGGACATAAAAAATTGCTTTTGAGAGATGAACTAAGGATTTTGAAAAAGTTACAGGCTTTTGCAGAACATCCATTATGTGCAGTTTGTACAAATTATTCTGAGAATTTTTACAAATTTAAGAATGATTTGAGATGCTTGAAAGCGACTGAGGGAAAAACTGTAATGATACCAAGGTCATATTTTGCAGAATTATGTAGGATGATTTCACACACAAAAACAAATACAGATTAGAGTTTCAATTATGTTACAAACCCTTTAATACACAATAACTTTACACCAACTCTCACTTAAAAACACAATTTTTAAGTAGGGATTGATCATTTTGTTGTCGGTGTGATTCCTCTTCAACAGCATTAAATGGATGAAAGCAAACAGGGACAGATTTAATAATTTAGAAATCCATTAGCCAAACAAGGTCGATTACATTTTTATAAATTGCAGTAGTCGCACACCCTGTGAGGGTGTACTTCAGTGTATACGGTGCAATTCTTGCCCTAATACAAGCCAGATCTTAATTCATCTCTGAAACAAACGGTGTCAACCCATTTCACAATCTCCACAAATTTCAATAACATTAGCAAAATAGACACAGCCCCAGATGAAAGATCTAAATGCATTTTCACAATGCACAAATTCAATGATTAAAAAACCCAAACGGCTAAAATGCATTGAGTCAACATGAATAATTGACTGTAGTCAGATGCAGCACACTGGTTAAAGAATGTGTGTGGCGGCCACTGCATATTCCTCATTAGAAATGGATCGAATTAAACTTCCATGTATTTAAATCGAGACATTGCGGCATAGTAAGTGTACTGTTGTGCGAGTACGACAGGACTGTGGTTTAATATTGAAAGTTTTATTATTGGAGTGTGGCTGTGGGAAGGTTATTCACGGCAGGGCTTGTATTTTTCTTCTCATTGTCTGGGCTTTCTCCTTGAGATCTGGACGGTTGTCGGTTTCCATAGTAGCTAAAGAACGCTGAAGCTGTTGACGACTTCTCTCAGACAAGCAGTCCCACTGATCGCTTTCTACAAACACACAACATTACAAATTATAATACATAGATGGTACATATAGTGAAAAAAATGACTCTCTTACTTAGTGTTTTTGTAAAGAAGTCTTGTTTTCAGTAAAAATATTTAAAAATTATTAAATCAAGATGTATTTTCTTGATGAGCAAAATGATCTAAGAAAAAAATCTAGTTTTTAGACCAAAAACATAAAATTTTATTGAATGTGTGCTTAAAACAAGCAAAAATATCTGCCAATGGTGTGAGAAAAAATCTTGAAATTAAGTTTACCTTGTTCTTAAACACATCTTTCAAGGAAACATTTCTCCCCCCATTAACTGATATTTTTGCTTGTTTTAAGCACAAAATGACTTAAATTGTATATTTTTGGTTAATATTTTAATATTTATTAATATAAGTAATTTCGCTCATCAGGAAAATATATCTGGATTTAAGATTTTTTTTAGATATTTCTACTGAAAACAAGACAAAAATACTAAGTAAGAAAGTAAAAACTTGAATTGTTAAAAAATAAAAAAAAAATTAACAGTTTGAACCCTATAAAATTAAATTCAATCAAATTATATAAATATAATTTTTCAACATAAAGTCAGCTGTCACACACAGTAAATAAAGATTTGTTGGTTCAACTTAAAGGTGCAGTGTGTAAATTTTAGACGCATCTAGTGGTGAGGTTGCAAATTGCAACTAACGGCTCAATACACTGCTCACCCCTCGCTTTTGAAACACATAGAGAAGCTACAGTAGCCGTCACCGGTAAAACATGTCATCGTCAGAGACAACTTAGTAAAAAAAGTTTGTCTGTTAAAGGTTTCTGTAGAAACATGGCGGCACAAAATGGCGACCTCCACGTAAGGGGACCCTCTGTGTATGTAGATAAAAACTTCTCATTCTAATGTAATAAAAACATAACGGTTCATTATAAAAAGTTCTTTTTACACCCCTGATAATATAGTTTTGTATATTATTTTGCATTTCTGTCAAGATATCCTTATAAAAATTACACACTGCACCTTTAATGTAAGAATGTAACCTGGCTGCTTTAGAATTTTGAGTTAATTCACTTGACAACATTTTTTAAAATTTTTAACTAATATTTTTAAGTTGAATTAACTTAAAATTTTAAGCCAAACAGGCAACTTTTAGTTGAACCAACTTTTTTTTTACAGTGCAGTACTATTATGAATAAGTGACGACTATAGGGCTATACACATTTCGTATTTTTTCCATGTGCCGCAGCCAGTTCAAATACTTTAACTTTCACAATGTTACATCGAAAAGATGGAGGAGAAGCGGTCCTGTTTTCGACGCGAAATGTAAATCACCCCTATAACTACTAAATAAAGTACCATTATTACTGTCATTATTATTAGCAGTAACTCATTTGGTCATAAAGTCAGCATGACCCATAAGAGTGGGCCAAGACTTTCAGACTTAACACTCCATGTACATCATTTATAATGTTATTGATTATGTATATATTATTTATATTATAATGTTATAAAACATTGCTTAAAGGGATAGTTTTGCATAAATTCTGTCATCATTTACTCTACTATCATTATAATTTTAAAAGATAATGTTTTAGATATATTTTTTGCTGTGGTCAGTAACTCACAAGTGTGGTCTATCAATATCAGGTGGAATTTTAAACAAATATAAAATGACTTCAGTATAATTTCAGCGCATTGTTACTTCTGACCCTGTCTGCAGGGACAAAAGTAACACACAGGTGGGTCAAAAGTAACACAAAAGAACAAGATAGATTTTTGTGTTACACTTGTTATTAGTAAATGTACATGAATGTGACCTTGTTTATATGTAACTGCAAACATATTTTGATCTTTGCAAAAAAGAATGAAAATACATTTTCATTTTAAATTTCAGTTTCATCAAAGTTTCAAAAGCAACCTGACAGAACAAACTTGAATTGTTAAAATAAATAAAAATTTACAGTTTGAACACTATAAAATTAAATCAAATTATATTAATATAATTTTTCAACATAACGCAAAAGTATTAGCAGCAGTACAAAAGTAGCAAATGTTACTTTCTTCCTGACAGGAACTCCAGACATTTAAACCCAATTTACTTCAGGATGTGTTAGAGCACTAACCTGTAGATTGATCAGTACTTTAACACATGAAACCAGAAACACAACGCGTTATAAGAAAAAATGACCGCTTAGGAATTTACTTATAATGGTGGAAAACAGCTTTCCGGACCTAGATGCGCAAAACGGTGAGAAAATAACAGGATATTTGTCAGCTCTGTCAAGGGTTGCGTGCTAAAGATGCTTTCATAGTTTGGAATGCAAATTTATCAGGGCCTCTCACTTTGTTACTTTCGCCCTGCGTTACTTTCGCCCTGGTTCTCCCCTATTTTTTCATACTATGGAAGCTCATGATCAAAATATCTTCTTTGTGAACAAAGAAATGTATACAGGTTTGTAACAACATGAGAGTGAGTAAACAATGACAGAATTTTCATTTTTGGGTGAACTATCTCTTTAAGAAAACATTGTGCACCTCAACTTTTCTCATAACTCGTATATGAATTTCAGATCAAAAACAATACCTTCAATTCTCTTCAAAAGAAGTTCAACTACGGTCAAAGCGTCTGTTCTTACAGATGAATAACTTTTGTTTTCTGTGGGATAAAAAACGAGTGCTGGTTAGTTCAGTCTAAATGAAAAGACATGTGCCAGTGAACGGAGTTATTTTAGGGGTTCCCCACCTAGTGGTGATGCCAGGGCAGTGCAAGTCTCTGTCAACATCTCTGCAAGTACAGCAGGATTCTGGTGATCCTTATCCAACAGCAGCAAACTATAGCACATAGAAAAATCACACCAGACTTAGTATAAACTTGGCATTTCAGTTGGTATTTTCTTTACTTCATGTTTTATTTATGTCTAGTCTAGATCACTGTTCAATCATTAGGGAGTAACTCCCTAATGCAACTAGGGACCCCTTACAGGGGAGAACAAATTTCAAGGACCCCTTAAAACTGGAGCATATTCTGACCTTAAAGCATATTTACACTTGTTTCATAGTCACTCAACTTAAGTTGTTTTGTTCAAGCTACATTTGATTCAAGAATACTTTCTAAATGATCATTAAAGCTTTCATAAAATCAAAAGCAGAAAAACTGACATGGTTCTTTGACATAACAATCAAAAGTAAAAATATATATAAAAAAGGTAAAAATAGGGATAAAAGTGGCCTGCATCATATTAACATTTTTACAATCTAACCCTTAAAGAAGATTAGTTGAAGACCCCTAACCTAGTTCGCAAATGAAAAATAAGACAAAACTACTGTAAGTTCTAATCCATATTTGGATTTGCATTTTTTTTCTCAAAACATAATACATATTTTTTTTTTAACACATTACACCATGTGTAAATAATAAAGCGTGTGATCATACCCCTGATAGAAGATCCGCATGGAGCGCAGAACTCCCAGCTGAACCCTCCATGTGCTTAATTTCAGTCTATCACACATCATGCTACAAACCTCCACCTGGAACTGACCTGCAAAACAAAACACATATTAAACCCCACAATACATGGAAGAATTTCTACATTTGTCCTAAAAAAAATTGCTGCACATGGTCAGGGCACAGCTTATGTTTACAAGTTTGGCAGCCAATCAGAGCTCTTTCTGTTTTCTAAGTGTTCAGCTTAAAAGCATAAAACACAGAGACTCACTCTGTGTCTGGACGGTTTTTGGCCAGGCTTTTCCCAGCGTTTCAAACGCACACAGCAGAACTTCTGTTTGCAATTCACGAGCTTTAGCATCATCGTCGTCTTCATCATCAACACGTCTCGGGGAGCCAGCATTGGCTGGCTGGTTCTGAAAACACAATAAATCCTCACTAATTTATCAAATGCCGCCCTTAAATCAGTTAAAAGCTGTTAAAATAATGAAAACGCACTTTTTTCTGTTGTAAAATGTAAATCAATAGGGCTGAAATGCCAAAGCTCAGAAGCTTTAATAGAGAAGTGTGGTTAACTGCACCTTTTTAATGATGGGAAGCACAACATCAGTGATTGCTTGAAAACGATCTGTCTGGGTCGACTCCAGGATGTCTGCAGCGCTGCGTAAAGCCGCCATTTTATAAACAAGATTTTCTTTCTTACATTCCTTCAGCACCAAATCTAGAACCTCGCTTACAGTCGGCTGACCCACCGCAGGCTTTTGCAGCTCCTCGCTACACATGACACACACAGACAAACACAGATACATTACAGAGGGTCAGCATACAGTATGTGTGTGTTACAGATGCATCATGATGGCTGATTATTAAGAGTTAACTAGTGAAAAAGTTATCACAAAAAGAGTTTTTGATTTTAATTTTGGTATTACGTTGGAAATTTTGCTTTATTACATCGTTTCACTTGTTTTAAAGTGACATTTATATTACACTGGAGTTCGGACTATTTTTATGATGGCTGTATGTGCAATTTTAAAATTGGGGAGAGATCTCTCACATCTTTAAGACTGACAGGCCAATGTATCACTCGAGTAATTAATCACCTGTGCTTGTTGTGTTCATATACAAACAAAATAAACGAATTGTAAAATCGAACCTGCATTTAGACACCACAGATCCAACAGCTTTCAACAGCTCTTCCTGGGGAGATACAACAAGTTATTACACGCAGTGAGAGAGCGAGAGGAAGAGGGCGAGGGAGAGCGATAGAGAGCGAGAATTACCTTTCCAGCCCAGGTACGTCCTGCAAGCCCCTGTAGTAGTGCACTCAACACCATGCCCAGGTGAGGTGCGACCAGCGATCCTGTCTGTTGCTTAGCAATGGTTGCCATGGCAGCTGCACCCTGAGCCTTCATCTTCCAGGACTGAGACTGCAGAGCCCTCTGTGTAATAGCTATGAGCTCAGTCATGTATAACCTGATTCCCCCAAAGCTACCTGAACAAAGACAATACAAAAAATGTATTAAGTTTATGATAAAGTTATGTTCTTTCTTAACCCAAACTAACAATATATGTTTTGTATGTATGTTGGGGCACATCATTTTCCCAATTCAAAATAAATTCACAAAACCTATTCTATACACCAAACATTACATTACACTATACGTCACCGTACCATTTGGCCGCAGCACATATTGTGCTGATATGGAGTCTTGTGTTAGTAAATATCAAGCGTACCACTTGGTACTACTTTTCAGTCCTTCCAGACAATTTTAAGTTTTTGTGATTGTTGCGGGCAAAAATCCTTGTTCTTTTCTTAAAAATGCGATGGAATAGAAGGGATATTTATGCATTTTTATGCGATGAAACTGCGGGAACTTGCAAAAACTGCAGTGGCATAATTACATCACTTCATAATAAGTAAGTAAATTCAACATTTTTCAACTTTCTGCTAAGATATATATGACTTTTCACAACGCAAATTCGGGGATTATGAAATTATGCAAACCCCGCATATTTTGCATGTGGAAATCCGCAATTTATGAGGCGAAAGTGCGGCGTATTTGAAAAAATGTGGCCCCCCGCATAAATATGCGGACTTGGCTGATCATCCACTGAATCATGTGATCGCATAATTGCGGTTTTTTTTTGGAGGGACTGACTTTTATTTTTACAAGTTAAATAAATGCCTAGGGGAATTTTTTTCTTGTTGCTTAACATAGTGTTTATAGTAAGAAAGTTCAGGAAAGACCTGCCAACATGTAAGGTGACATCAGCATAATGGCATTCGATTATAGATTATATTTCACAAAATTCTTTACACCTCCACTTGGATTTTGCAAAGAAATTTCGGACCCTTTAAAACAAAGATTGTGGCTTATACTGTATGTTAACACACCCGGTACGTGTTCCTGCCAGACCTCTGCCCACAAATTGGCCTCGGCACTCTCTCCTTTCTCCTCCTCGGGCTCCTGGTGCATTCCCAAAAACGCAAGCGGCAAAGCCACTCCTGCATGATCCTTTAACACATCAGGACTGTAGTGACTGATGGCATGAGTCACCAAACAGCATGAGGATTTGTACAGCGCCTCTGAGAGACACAGAAACACAAAAGCAGAAAGAAATTTGATTTATTAAAGTTTACTTAAAAATAATACACAAACATGAATTATCTCACTCCAAACTAAATACTTTTCATGCATCACAAGTGCATTTTTTTTAAATGTATGTGCCCTTATAATAAAATCAATATAAGGTGACCATGCACCTGTCAAGCTGCAAAAAACCTCCACAAAAATTCTTAAAATCCTCATACCTTCTTTCTCCAGGTACCAGGTGTTCAATTTCTGCAGGAGCTTCTCCACATTGCTGTCTTTGGCTGTCTAATGAAGAAAACACACAGTTCTAACAGCTGTTTTGGGACCAGCATTTAGCTTGAAATATGCATTTAAGTGTACTACAGTAACGTTGACCAATAGGCTTTATGCCCAGCTGAACTACTTCCTGAACTTCAGCCTGCTCCTTGTTTCCTGTCTGCCATTATTGGACAAACTGATTAATCCAGGTGTGCCTGACCTCAGTAGTCACAAACAAACTGATTAATCCAGGTGTGCCTGACCTCAGTAGTCACAAACAAACTGATTAATCCAGGTGTGCCTGACCTCAGTAGTCACAGCAACAATAATCAGACATACCTGGATTAATCAGTTTGTCCAATAATGGCAGACAGGAAACAAGGAGCTGGCTGAAGTTCAGGAAGTAGTGCAGCTGGGCATAAAGCCTATTTTATACATGAATGAAGTTTTCATACCCTAACCAGATGTCCAATGGCAAAGGCAAATGACTTCTGAATGACACTGCTGCGGTCATTGATCCCACTCAAGAGTGCACTCATTAGTTTAGCTAGATGTAAAAAAAAGCCCAAACACACACAAGATTAAGACTTTCATAACCAAAATTACATTATAGCTTTTTTGATCTGTTAGTCTGTGTGCGTGTGTTACCTGAATATGGCGTGAGATCTTGTGGGCACTGCACTGTCAATGACACAATCACGCTGGCACATCCACCCTAAAACAGTGCACAATAGCATTAATAATATTACGCATGTGTATGCGATAGATGTATGGGGTGAAGCGTGTACCTTTGTTCCGAGGCCAACTCCACTTTTTAATAGCTCGCAGAGTTTGGGAACGAGCTCTCCTAACACAGACACATCTAAGTGCTGCAGACACTAAAACACAAAGGGTATATGTTCAGCACACATCATATAAATTATGTCAAAATGCATGATGTGTATATATTTAGGGACCCTTCATGATACATGCATGTACTTACCATATTAATAGTTTCCATCATGGGGGAAGACTTAGCTGCACTTAACCTGGCAGCATCCATGGCACTCTACAGCAGATGGAAAGGCAAGTTAGTAGATATAATAGGCTATATAACAGATAAAATGTTGAGATTGACTCTTTGGAGAGCAGACTAGCCAATCAAAGAGCTTCATCTCACCTTCTCTTGCTCTGTGGCTCTCAGACTGAGGTAGTTGAGCACCTGCGGTTCCAGCACGCTCAGGGCTTCCAGCAGAGCCGGGATGAGTCGAGGAGCGTGTGGCTTTAGACGACTGCCTGCTGTCTTACTGATCTTCACTAGAGTTTGGATACTAAAGCAAAGTGACATCCATATTATATACAAGTAAAATAAAGATAGATGCTCCCTTTCAAAAGCAGGTGAACAGCCTACATATATATATATATATCTTTCACTTCTTTATAGGGTTGTGATCTTTTTATTAAATCATGATTATTTACCTATTAAATGCAACCGGGAGAGTGCACTGATTTAATATATTCAACCTGAATGTGTGTGGTTAAAGGGACACTCCACTATTTTATAAATATGCTAACTTTCCAACTCCCCTAGGGTTAAACATTTGATTTTTACTAGGGCTGTCAAAAGATTAATCGCGATTAATCGCATCCAAAATAAAAGTTTGTGTTTACATAACATATGTGTGTGTACTGTGTATAATTATTATTTATATATAAAAACACACCCAATCATGTATATATTTAAGAAAAAATTGTTATATTTATATATAAAATATTTATATTTATATATAATATAAATTATAGAAATGTATATACAGTATTTAAAAGCAAATATTTCTTAAATATATACATGAATGTGTGTGTATTTATATATACATAATATTTATACACAGTACACACACATATGCTATGTAAACACAAACTTTTATGTTGGATGCGATTAATCACGATTAATCTTTTGACAGCCCTAATTTTTACCTTTTTGGAATCCATTCAGCTGAGCTCCGGATCTTTCCACCACTTTTAGCATAGCTTAGCATAATCCATTGAATCTGATTAGACCATTAGCATCACGCCTAAAAAAATAACCAAAGAGTTTCAATATTTTTCCTATTTAAAACTTGACTCTTCTGTAGTAATATAATTGCGCCTCCTGCAGCCATGTTATGGCAGCAAAGTCGAGAAGAGTCAAGTTTTAAAAAGGAAAAATATCGAAACTATTTGGTTATTTTTGAGCGTGATGCTAATGGTCTAATCAGATTCAATGGATTGTGCTAAGCTATGCTAAAAGTGGTTGCGCCAGACCCGGAGATCAGCTGAATGGATTCCAAAACGGTAAAAATCGAATATTTAACTCTAGGGGAGCTGGAAAATGAGCCTATTTTCAAATAAAGTGGAGTGTCCCTTTAAATGTGTGTTCGTACCTAAGAGATCGCACTTCAGACACATTGCTGACGATGCCTTTGTCCAGCAGAGTTGGCAATAACACAGCCACCGTCCTCTGGGCAGTGACACCTGTTGACTCGCACATGCGTACACACACCTATTGAAAGAACGAACATGCATTACACCGAACGAACCTGCAACAGCTCAGAGACTACAATATCAACCCTGTGATTCAGTTCTGCGACTCACTTTGCTGAGAGTCTTTAGAGTCAAATCGGCTGCCTTACGAACTGACTCCTACAACAAGGAAACAAGTTGAAGAAGTCAAATGAAAATAAGATGTATTTTAAGGCAAACGTGGATATTATGAGCTCAGCAAGCAGCAAACATACCACAGTCTTGTGCGTTTCTTACCTTTATGTCATCCAGAACCCGGAAAAGAATCTCCCAGATTTCTGATAGGCGGTCAATGATTTCATCCGCCTGCCTTCCACGGATCAGATCATTCAAGGCCAAGCAGCTAAAAAATAGATCGATATATATATATGTATATATGAAAGGCCCTGATGAATTTAAATGACACCATGATTAACTCCCATCTAGGCATGTTACCTTGACTCACGCACCCTCCACATGTTACTGGTGAGGTTGGATATGACATCCTGAAGAATTTCCTTAAAATACTTATCAACCTATAAAATAACAAAATATTCAGATGCATAGACTTGAAAATATCCCTTTTATATGTCATGCAACTGAATTCTTTTTAAAGGGATAGTTCAATCCAAAATGAACATTTTATTATAAACCAATTACTCCCATGTCATTCAAAATATTAATGCTGCGTTCACACCAGCCGCAGTAGAGGCATCAAGTGCAAGTGTTTCAATGTTAAGTCAATGTGAAGACGCATTGACGCGCGTCTGGAGGTCTCGCGGCGCGAATGAGGCGTTTAGTGGGGCACAGTAGACGCGATTCCGACTCGTTTGCGCACATTGAGCGTTGCCGCAGCAAACGCGCAAGTTGAAAAATTTGAACTTTGGCGGAAAAATGCCCCACGTTAACCAATCATTAGCTTGCTCTAGTAGTGACGTGATTATAGTAAGCGAGCGGAGTTGCAAAAGCCCCTCCCATGACGCGAATTTCCGTGTGAATATCACGATGACTAAAATTTCACGCATGAATGAGGCGAGTAAACTCAAACTGTTCAAGCGGCAAACTAGGTGCGGTAGACCAGATTTTGATGCCTCAAATGCGGCTAGTGTGAATCCACGGTAAGTCCGTATGGCCTTCAAAATACATTTTTAGATATTTTTCATGAAAACCGGGAGGTTTGTGACTGCTATTCAATAATCACTATTCAAGCCCAGAAAAGAATAAAAGTCATTGCCCCCCAAAAAAATCCATGTGCCATCAGTGGTTCATAAACGCGCCAACGAGGAAAACAATTTGTTGAAAAAAAATCTTTATTTTTGTTTTCTTTGCACACAAAAGTGTTTTTGTCAGTTTATAATATTCTGGTTGATCCATTAATGGCACTGTTTTGGCGATGTTTTCAACCTTTTTTTGGGGTAAGGGATGTATGATAAAATTTCATTTTGGAGTCAACTATCCCTTTAAGTAATAATCACTTACAATGGTTTTATCTGTAACAAGAGCATCCCAGATGCTTGTCATGGCCTGTCTGATGGCCAGGTTGGGGTCAAACTGGTATCTATAGAGGCGGGGAACCAGCTGAGATAGAAAAGGAGCCAGCTGCTCACCTGCCTTCGCTGCAATGATGTTAAAGCCAAATGCTGCCCCCTAAGTCCAGGAAGAGTAAATCATTTTTAAGGAAAATATGATATTTGTATTAGGGTTATCAAAACAAACTTCATTAACAGTAAGCAGACACATAACTTACCTTTCTGGAATTCCACATGGCATGGTGATTGGCGAGATTCATGAACTTATAAACAAGATCTGGTTGGTTCAGATCACTTGCCAGCGAACAAAGTTCCTTATAGGTGGAGAGCCCTTGCCTAACATGGTAAAAGATCAAAACAACGTAGCCTTAATTCCTTAATTTTTTAAACCCCCCCCCCCAAAAAATAGGTCAAGTAAAAAAACATACCCATCAGGCGCTTTCCCAAGAGCCTCCCCCTGGAAGACCTCAGTATCCTCTGAGACGTTATGTTTGGCTCTGAAAACAAAAACATTGCTTAGCGTCTGGAGCCGTAGGAAAGCTTATAGGGTATCAGACATTACTCGGACATACATTACTTATAAATGTTTAGCAGTGGTAAATTCAGCATACATTGGACTCTGCATAAAGTTTAACAGATTTCAACAAATTTGAAAGAACAGTAAGTCAAAACATCCTATACACCCCGGACCTCTTGTGTCAATGTTTATTAAATAATTTGTTGGTGACTGAAAGAATAAAACACACACAGACAGTGTTTTTGTTTAGCACTGACGTAAAATCCAACTTTGAGTATACCCCGGGCCAAAAACTGATAGGAACAACTCTGATGGGAAAAAGTGAATCAATAAAAACCTTATATTTCTGTCTACGAGTGATCAAAACCCAATGTAAAATAAACCACAGGATACACACACACAAAACATGCTTTCAAAGAGGCAGTGAATAACAGAAATAATAAATTGATTTACATGTACCTTTTACCAGTCATTAGAGTTTCCACGAGAGTTGAAACCAGTTCCTGTTGATCTTGCTCACCTCCTAGCTCGTAAACAAGCCCAAGTCCTTTAGATGCCACATCCTGGCTGAGTTCTACCAACACACACGAACCATCATTAAGACTTTTATCTGACCTTTGAGAGTGATATCATAAAGCAGCATTACAGTATGTGACTCACCATCCGGATCAGACAAGACGGAGATAAAGGCTGCCTGTATCTCTTTCAGATGAGACTACGATAGATGAAGAGAAGAAAAACTTTTTAGTTGAAGTGGATGTTTCTTAAAGGGGGGGTTCAACGGTATTTCATGCATTCTGACTTATTAACACAGTTTAAGAGTTGGGTTACTTATGCTAAACAAATGCAACGTGTCAAAAAAGCACTTCTTTTTATAGGCACTTCCCTCAGAAAACCACGCCCATCAATCAGCGGGAGAGCGAGAACCGAGGACACTAAGTTACAGGCATCACTTCAAGCGACAGGTTTGTTTCGTATCAAGACTCAACAATGGCACGAAAGAAGAAGTGTGTTTTTGAATGCAAGGAGAAGAAAGCCAGCATTATGGAAACAATGGATATAGTTTGTTTATCCGAGGTATCAGCTGAGTTTTGCGTGTGTTTGTTTAACGCTGGATTTTATTGAAAAGTCCCAACCGGGTCATGAGTTGATGTGGTAAGTGAAACTTTTGTGTTATGTTGGAAATAGGCACGTTAAAGGGATAGTTCGGCCAAAAATGATATTAAACCCATGATTCACTCACCCCCAAGCTGTCCGAGTTGCATATGTCCATCGTTTTTCAGACAAACACATTTTCGGATATTTTAGAAAATGTTTTAGATCTTTCAGTTGATTAAATGTAATGTTACGGGGTCCACGACCTTCAAGTCCAAAAAAGTGCGTCCATCCTTCACAAATTAAATCCAAACGGCTCCAGGATGATAAACAAAGGTCTTCTGAGGGTAATCCGTGCGGTGTTGTTGTAGAAATATATCCATATTTAAAACTTTATTAACGTAAATAAATACCTTCTGGTAGCGCCGCCATATTATATAATATACATATATAATCAACTGAAAGATCTAAAACATTTTCTAAAATATCCGAAAATGTGTTTGTCTGAAAAACGATAGACATATGCAACTCGGACAGCTTGGGGGTGAGTAAATCATGGGTTTACTATCATTTTTGGCCGAACTATCCTTTTAAGTGCATATTATATAAACGACATGAACATGTCGTGAATCATAAGTTATCCAGTCAGTGTTGTATAAAGTGTTGCATGACGCACTTCTCCCGCAGCTAGTAACTCCTCCTTTCGATTTTTTCCGTACGTTATCTGATTATCTGAGAATCAGAAAGCTGATCTGCCTTTTATAAATCTGATAAAACTCTTCGAAACGACTCTTCAGAGATATGAAGGATGTAATAGTACTCTGTAGGTACTCCAGCTTAACATCAGACACACAGAAACAGCTTGTGGTATGGGAGCTTTAATGTGTGTGAGATAGAAAGAGAATAAGCGATTGCTTGCTTACCTGTATTTCTTTGTGATGGCTT
This sequence comes from Paramisgurnus dabryanus, assembly GCF_030506205.2. Taxonomy (NCBI): domain Eukaryota; kingdom Metazoa; phylum Chordata; class Actinopteri; order Cypriniformes; family Cobitidae; genus Paramisgurnus; species Paramisgurnus dabryanus. The sequence continues at coordinate 40,677,381 of NC_133340.1, read as the reverse complement.
AGTTTTTTGACTAGAGAAAGCAGCCATATGCAGGCCGCCTGCCGAACGTGAGGGTTTGGACTGTTTATGTATTTAGACAAGACAGAGTTCAACAACCAGGGCACTACATCATTATTCTTCATATCTGAAAATGAGAGAGACAGGAAGAAACAAAAATGCACTTAAACGGCAAGTACAAATGCTTATCAAAATCTGAGGATTTCAAAAACAAGCATTCAATGCGGATTACAAATCAGACTAAAAGGGAAGTAGACTAAATGTAAATGGGAAGAGGACAGAGACAGAGATGTCCAAAGTGGAGCACAAGTAAGTATCAAATCATCAAAGTCTACCATCATGGAGAAATCAATTATCTAAATGCACTTTGAGGAAGTGAAGACCAATGAGATTTAAAAAGAAGGAAAAAATAAACACACAAGTGTCACAAAGTTCTCCGTCACAGATACACTCACTGTCAGGAGGGCAGTACTGATCTTCTGTGCACGTCCACGCATCACGGGCAGCTCCAGAGCAGCTTCCAAGAGCAGCATTAGTTAAAGCCTCTCCCACTGTAAACTGCAGCTCCACCTGCTTGGCCTGGAGGTAATGAAAGATAACAAATACATGAACAACAGAAAATCTTAAATGACAGTATTTGTCCATACGCTGGCAAAAACGAATTATACGTATTGCTTCTTTTGATCTACCAGCATAACAGCTGCAGGTAAGGCTAGTAGTAGTGGTTCTTGGGTCAAAATATCTGGTTAAATGAGATTTTACTGTTAATATAAAGTAGTGAGACAAATCAGATGTGTGTAGAAATATCAGATACTTTACAGAAGTAATATTTACTCAAGAGGTATAAAGGAAACATGCCAATGTTTTAAAGGACCAGTGTGTATTTGCAGCAGCATCTAGCAGTGAGACTCAGTCAGTGATGTTTTCGTCAACGATGACGATAACGAAATTATTTTTTTTATGACGATAACGCGACAATGACTAGCTAAAAATGTCTCTAAGGTGACGAAAACATGAGGAGACGCTTTCGAGTTTTCGTTGACGAGACGAATTGAAAATGATTATAAGTCTGACATTCACAATGCATGTCATTTCTGCCCATTTTGCGTGAAATCTGTCAGTTTTAGCTTAAAAGTATCAGCAAAGCTGCCGTTCCTATCGTTGTTTTTTGGTACGCCCACCACCCGGCTGCCACAATGCCGCACACGCGCACCAGATTTCACACAACAACAACACACCTGCAGCTGTGGCAAGTTCGAAGCACCGTGGCGGCGGTGACGCCAATAAACGGAAACGACGAGATGATTTATTGACATACTTTCAGTATAATCCATCAGAAAGAAAAACGGAATGCATATTGGGAGACGACGGTAAATTTGGCCACAAACTAGGTGGGAAGAATACCACCAATCTCAATCGGCACCTGAAGGCTCATCACACTAATATTTCTTAAAGGTAACGTTATCTAACAAGTCACGCTGTTAACATATCATATAGATTCAATTTGATTCAACAATCAGCTTGTGACACATTTCATGGTAAGCTTAAGGTTTTACATGTATCTACTGGTCACCTAAGCCCATTTCCAATACTGTTTGTGGTGTATTTAAATAACAAGTCAAGGCAGGTGTTTCTCAACTTTATAAGGGAGATCTTAGCGTAACACACAAACTGAACATGAGGGAATATCAGGCTCAACTTTTTGTTATGACATGCGCAGAAGGCACACCGACTAAAACAACGGCAAACCCTCAGGGACAACCTTAATGCACATTTTAATAGTATTAAATACACCACACTTTTTAACCTAAATTAATTTGTTAAAGACTACTTTTTTACTAAAATTGACTTAAACTTGACTAAAACCTTTTTGTATTTTCATCGACTAAAACTTGACTAAAACCTTTTTGTATTTTCATCGACTAAAACTTGACTAAAACCTTTTTGTATTTTCATCGACTAAAACTTGACTAAAACCTTTTTGTATTTTCATCGACTAAAACCTTTTTGTATTTTCATCGACTAAAACCTTTTTGTATTTTCATTGACTAAAACTTGACTAAAACCTTTTTGTATTTTCATCGACTAAAACTTGACTAAAACTTTTTTGTGTTTTCATCGACTAAAACTTGACTAAAACCTTTTTGTGTTTTCATCGACTAAAACCTTTTTGTGTTTTCATCGACTAAAACTTGACTAAAACCTTTTTGTATTTTCATCGACTAAAACTTGACTAAAACCTTTTTGTATTTTCATCGACTAAAACCTTTTTGTATTTTCATCGACTAAAACTTGACTAAAACCTTTTTGTATTTTCATTGACTAAAACCTTTTTGTATTTTCATTGACTAAAACTTGACTAAAACCTTTTTGTATTTTCATCGACTAAAACTTGACTAAAACCTTTTTGTATTTTCATCGACTAAAACTTGACTAAAACCTTTTTGTATTTTCATCGACTAAAACCTTTTTGTATTTTCATCGACTAAAACTTGACTAAAACCTTTTTGTATTTTCATTGACTAAAACCTTTTTGTATTTTCATTGACTAAAACTTGACTAAAACCTTTTTGTATTTTCATCGACTAAAACTTGACTAAAACCTTTTTGTATTTTCATCGACTAAAACTTGACTTAAACTTTTTTGTGTTTTCATCGACTAAAACTTGACTAAAACCTTTTTGTGTTTTCATCGACTAAAACCTTTTTGTGTTTTCATCGACTAAAACCTTTTTGTGTTTTCATCGACTAAAACCTTTTTGTGTTTTCATCGACTAAAACCTTTTTGTGTTTTCATCGACTAAAACCTTTTTGTGTTTTCGTCGACTAAAGTGACTAAAATGTGACTAAAACTAAAAAGCATTTTCGTCCAAAAGACTTAAACTAAAAGGGCTGCCAAAAACAGCACTGGACTCAGTCCACAGCTTACCCCGCCCTTTCAAAACACATACGATAGCCGCCACAGGATAAACACTTCGTTTAGGGCTACTGTAGAAATTTGGCGGCGCAAAATGACGACTTCAATGTAAGGGTACTTACGGTAACGGTGTATGTAGATAAATATGGATTATTTTAAGTAAGGTCGTTATACACCTCAGATAATATATATGTTATACTACATTTCTGTCAAGATATCCTCCTAAGTTGTTACACAATGCACGTTTAATATAATTTGTTAATATTTACATTAACCACCTTTATGTATTTATGCGTATTAGCTGCTAACAAATATTTATTTTTTTATTAAAATTTTACCTGTATGAGAATCAACAACTGAAATGTTTATGTTTCATGATGCTATGGTTGTATTTGCATCAGCATGTATAAATAACTATAACCACAGATCATCACAATAGGCCTTCCATTTAGTGACGTCATGCATTAACAATGTTTTAACATCACCTCTACTGAATCCAAAAGGCCCTGCAGGATTTTCTTCTGGTGTGGGAATTCTCCATCTCCCACCGGCAGGAACCCAAGAGTCTGGATGGCACGTTCTTTCATCTGACAACACAAGCCATAGCGAATCAGTACCATAAATCTCATTTCAACCACAGTGTGAAAATGTACATTTTGCATTTAATTATCTAGCAGACTCTTTTATCCAAAGCGACTTGCAAATGAAAATGCATCTAACATTATGAAAATATTATGAACTATGCAAAATCTTGTGTTAAAAACGTAATAAAATAATACGATCGTACTGCATTTTTGTGTTTTACCTTGCCAGTCTCTTTTCCCGAGGGGATTCGGGCAAGCAAATTATCCACAAGACTGAGTTTGCTGAAACCGTCTCCATCCGCTGGTATCAACAGCACGCTGTTTCGCCCGATCTCACCCAACGCTGTCACAGACGCGACAGTCAACAGTGGAGACTCGCTATTCAAAAGTGAACCTGAAGGACAACAATTATTTAATAATTAAGTAGCAATGTTTTTATTTCTGGGAAATTTATTTCTGTTTAAGAAAAGGCACCAACCAATGGTTTTGGTTGCTATGGAAATGAGTTCCTCATTTTCTTTAGGAGTGACTTCATTAGGTGTTAGGCTTCGCCTCTTATTTGTGTATCTGCCCACCATGTAGCCCAGAGCCAAGATGGCACCATGCTGAGTTTCAGGACTCTGAATAAAAAAAAGAGCAAAATTATAATGCATTATGATAAATATTTACTATTACTATTTTCTAATCAAACTGAATTTGTTGAAGCATTTAGATTTTCAAGAACTATTATTCAGTATTATTCCATCTTTAAAAAACTATGCACACCAAATTCATATGATCAACTGGAAAAATCTCATGTTCATAATACAAGAAATGGATTTTAAAAAATTCAATAAGGGATTGCAACATACATGATTGTCTTTAGATGTCTTGACCAGGTTTTGCACTGCACTTCTAAGTTCATTTCCAGACATAGACGAGATAACCACAGCGTACAGCTGAGCTGCCAACTCACGCATGTCCTCTTTGTTGGTGTTCATGAGACCCTGTTAAACAAACATGATTCATTTATATAATAAATAAATTCATACAGTCATAGTATAAAACAGAGGTCTATGACAGAAAAAGACTCCATTCCAGGAGATATCCGTGAATTACCTTTATCCAGTCGATTTTGTTGACAAACTTGGGTGCTAGTTTCTCCGGGCACACAGAGACCACTTCTAATAGACAGTACATCACTGGAATACCTGCATTAGAGAATCAAAGCACTATTATATCCTAAGTCACATACAAGCGTACACTAACACATTGTAGCATTTAAGCTTAAAGGAAGACACCACCGTTTTTCAATATTTGAAAAACGCTCTATACAAAACTTAAGTGTACGCATTGAAAAAAGATAGGTATATGTGTGTAAGTTGAGGTAAGAACATAGTAAAATATTGAAAAATGGTGGTGTTCCTTTAATTCATTTTTAAAGTATTCAACCTGTATTTGAAAGTAGTCATTTATGACAATTAATTTATTGTTGTTTTATTTGGAACTGCAATTTTTTAATCTGTTATAAGAATTTGCAGTGGTCCAGGAGAAACTTTACTAGTAGGTTGACCCTGTTTTTCACTGTCATTCAAAACCATGTCTAATCTCCCTCACCTCCTACAGCTGAGAGCAGCTGTTGCAGTAAGTCCATGTATATGTGAACTGGATTGGCCTCTCCTCCTTTAGGGGCAGAGGAAGGGGAAACTTCATTGGACAGCAACGACTGAACATAGCGTCCAATAAGAGGAGCGTCATCTTGCATGTCAATCAAGCTCTGAGAAGTTGGCATTGCTCCAGCGCTATTAGCCAGACACATTCGAAGATACAAAACAATCTAGGGAAGCAAAAATAAATTTTTATACTAGCACAAATAATTAAAAACAAAATACTTATTTTTAGGAAACCTTAAGCCAAGTAAGTACCTCTCCAAATGTGCCGGGATTAAAAGGTAGCGTGGAAGTACCAACTATGTATTTGGCAGGGGTCTTTAATCTCTGTGCAGCCTAACACACAAAACCAAAGTTAGTCACTATTCACATAAATGGTAGCGAATATTCCCAAAAATGACAAATCTAAAAACCACACCTTTTCCTGAATGTAGCTGACCATCTCTGGAAATGACGGCATGGGCCTTGCTCCTTCTTTCTCTGAACTCTTAGATGGGCGAGACCTTAGGGCACGATGGGCTTCTCCTGCCACCTCCTCCCGACTACAAACACAGCCCGTGTGATGTACCATACTTACAAAACTTAAATGAAACTTCAAAAAGCTATGGAAGCAGCATATGTATACTTACGGATCTCCTGCAGCCAGCAATAAGAGATATCTAGACGCTACATGATCTGGAGCAAACACTGTACTGGCAAACTTCATCGCTACCTGCCGCACCTGTACCTCCGGCTATAACAAAACCATATGCAGTACATAATGTTACATCCTGTAAATAACAATTATAGACTACCCTGACAAAATAACTCATATTTTATCATAAAGAGTCCTTTACTGAATCATCAATTAAGTGAATAAAAATGGTAATTAGAGATTTAATAAACTAACCTTTGAGATGTATGCAGCTACAAGTGCTTCCATGAGGTTTAGCAGAGCTCCCTGAAGGTTAGCATATGCTCCCACCATCATAGACAAGGCCTCCTGTATGGCCAGGCGCACATCAGCCTCCTCCTATTTTCATTGAGACGTTAGGTTAGAATTAAACCACCATCATGTAGCAATAACTACAGAATTACTGTATGAGACGATTATTAAACAAACCTTGCACATGGACTCAAAAAACTGCTGTACCAATGCAATGTCTTTTGTGAAAAGCTGAGGCATCCGACTACAACGAAGAGGAAAAAGGGGAAATTCACACATGCATAATCATTTTAATCAAATTTTTGTACTTTCAAAGTCTAAATAGTTTTAATTTTACAAAGTTGTATTACCTTGAAAGTTTTCCAACAGCTGAATATGCCATGCATAGTAGTTTAGGATCCTTAAAATAAAATAAAAATAAATAAAGGTTATTTTTACTGGACACTTATAATTTGACCGATGAAGTGAATTGTTCACCATGTGTTCCTACCTCTTTATATTCATTGATAAGTTTGGTAAGCCCATTCAGTAACATTAAACCCAATGGTTTGTTAGTATCAGGGCACCTGCAAATGAAAAGAAAAATGATGTTTACAAACATTATGGTTAAATGTGCACCAGTAACTACCAACCCAAAGACCACAATCCAATTACGGCGCATTCACATGGGGCGTCAGCGTTAATGCTTCCCATTCACTTTTAATGGGTGATGTCATGCGTTGCCGAACTGAATTGTAGATCTGTCGACGCCGCGTCAGTGCCGTTTCTCAACCTTTCAAGCGGCAACGCGTGCGTCAGCCAATCAGATCGCCTTATGCAAATAACCAAGACAGAGCCAGCCAATTACATTTATGGAACAATGGAGCATGTGTAGCGGCCACTGTGATTGGCTGTTGGCCACGCTTCAGACAAGCCTTCTGTTTAGTGTTAACGCTTACGCCCCATGTGAATGAGCCGTTACTGAGGCAAATGAATCGCACCTGTGACCGTTTCATATTACAATACACATCACATATTACATATTTGAAGAATTCAGATGTAAAAGCCAGTAAATGCCACTTTATTGACCAAATGAGATCATTGAAACCAAATGCTTTCTCGACACTTACATCAAACATAAGTTTGATAAAAATATGCCATGTCAGATGCACTTAGAGGCGGATCACACAGAATGTGTTTATGGCAATGGCAGGCGTCTTTTTTGAATGGTTTTCTATGGGGCAGTGAGAATTATGCGCACTGTTTATCCACGCCGAATGCCTTTAGTTTTGGCCGGTACCTGTGCAACACAGTTTTGTAGGAGTGCTCGGAGCGGAAAAGTAAAAAAAAAAGGAAGTGGGGCACGCCTTGCATTTTCAAAGGTCAAAAAGGGGTTTGGTGTGAATGTTTTTACATGCGTTTATGTTGCTAAGAGTGCTGTGTAGTAATACACAGAATTGTTGGGTGCAGCGTTTGCCTTTTTTTTTTTTTTAATCAAAAACAATGACTAATCAGAACCAATGACTAGAACTAAACTACTTTTATAGAGTAAATACGAATTATACATTTGAGTGAGAAATGATCATTCACACTTACACCATACATATATGATGCACAAACTGCAGAGTGAGGGACAGGAGTTTGTTGTTGGTGTTTGCTCCAAAAAGCCCATCATAGACAACCTAAACACAAATATTATCATAGTTATCATGACATCTTCTCAACACAAAATTAATTACATAATTTTCACAACATCCTCTGGACAAGTTTTGACAATAGCCCATGGAAAAAAGAGAAACAGGAGGTGGCCTAAATTTCACAGATATACTTTGTGGTTTTAATCCCATGCGAGTAAAACATGTCTGTACCGAGGTTGAGTGAGATAACACCAATGTGACCCGTGCTGTCAAAATGAGTCGGAAAAAGCGCACAGTCTAATTTTAAGCTACAGGAAAAAGAAAGTATAAATGACGATTTTTCGTCAAAATTAAGGTTTTTATACAAATAAGTACACAGAGCCCTTGTCTAGCGAACCCAGTGCTCTAAATAGTCATTAAACATCTAAAATGATCTTTGATTGTATGTTTTTGTGTACTGTCCTAAATGCTTTACCTAATACAAACACGCGTCCATCCACATGATTGCTGACATTTTGGTTTTAAAACATGCAAGATATAGAAATAAAGTATGTTAAAGGAGTTATTAACTCTTTCCCCGCCAGCATTTTTTTTAAAAGTTGCCAGCCAGCGCCAGCACTTTTTATGATTTTCACAAAAGTTTAATGCCTTCCAACAAAAGAAAGAACAGATTGACTTTAGGGCTGGAACGACGCGTCGACGTAGTCGATTACGTCGATTACGTAATTACGTCGATTTGCCGGAAATGCGTCGATGCGTCGCACTGTTTACATTTTGAAATGAAGGCGGCTTCAGCTCCGACCGGGTGATACAAGTGTTATACCAAACAGACAGAACGCGATCAAAAGTGTGGGAATACTTTAAGCAGAGACCAAATAAAACACATACTGTGTAAAACTGAAATGGCATACCACAGCAGCGCAATACCTGTGTATGATCATCTTAAAAGAAGAAAACCTGGGGCTCTCCGACCTCAAAATGACGAGATGTCAGCTTAAGAATTTGAACTATTACAGTAAGTTTTTATACTTACTCTATAAACAATAGAATCAATACATATTGTGCTTAATACAGCTGCGTTTACATCTTCGTTTAATACGAGCTGCGAGACGCCTGACAGATGCGACATTGCATCGCTTCTGGGCAGTATGTTGAAACAGTAAATAAAGAGCAGGACATGTTTTTATATTAAGAAGTTACTGTCACATTGAGAACTGATAGGCATGTGCCCGCGTGCACTGAAAGCCAGCTGGCAGTGCGGAGTTCCCAATGAACGTCTTTTTTGCGAATATGTGCGCAGATATTACAGAAGCTCGTCTTGTAAGGTATTCCTGACATGCGTTTATTTAAAGTAACAGCGGCGTAAACGCTGTTTATAAAATATTAGAAGATCATACTAACTGAACTTGTTTTTTACCCGGAACTTAAGAAAAGTTAAATGTTAAAGTTAAATGAGAATGCAGTACTACTAATAGTAATAATATTAACAGTAATAATATAACCATTACATCTTATATAAGGGTTCATGAATCACAATGAACTTATTTTTACTTCAGTTTGAACTAATGCTGAGTTAATGCATGTACTAATCATAAACTAATGTTTAAAATATTAATATATGCCTATTTTATTGTTTAAGGTGAATAATGCCTCTTTTAAAGTGGCACTGCCACTTTATTTTTCATGTTGAAAATTTTGGTTTGTGTGTTTGTTTAATTAAGAAAATGCTTAAAAAAATGTTAGCGTTAATGGCAGATGTTACATTTATTATTTGTTGGGGAATTATATGTATAAAAAAATCATTAGACTATTCGATTAATCGAAAAAATAATCGATAGATTAATCGGTTGAAAAAATAGTCGATAGTTGCAGCTCTAATTGACTTCTTTAAAAAAAAAAAAACGTTTCATCGATTATACCTTCATTAGTTCTCTTTTGATCACCTCTCAAATATGGGTATGTTTCTTTAAAAACACCAAATTTTGAGCAAAAAACTGAGATAATTCTATTTTTAAGAAGGACTTTTCATAGAGATCAGATTCAGTGCAATCCTCAAAACTTACATGGACATACAGCAGTTTGCCTTAGGCTTAGGGCAATACTTCTGAGTTTTGTAAGTTGCAGAAGAGCATCACCTGGTGAATAATAGCGGTATACCGGATTGCCAGAAATAATTGGCAGGGAAGCCTTTTCTCTTAATTGACGAGTTAACTCATCAATGGCGGGAAAAGAGTTAAGAGCAATAAGTTATGAAAGCAATCTTCCTCGCGCTGACTGAAAGATTCAAACCGTGCACCCACACTCGCAAACGTGTGACCTAGATATATACACATTATACACAGAAAAACAGCTTTAAAAATATCTGTTGTGTAACATTATATTACATCATTGCATTACAGTAGATCTAAAAGCTGTCTGTCTCAACGTCAAACAAACAATAAAAGAAAGAAAGAAAGTTCAACATGATTGTTTTTAAAATGTGTGTTTGCAAAATCTATTTGTTTTACGAGTGATTTTAATCTATGGATGCAGTGATTTTCCTGAACGTTTAAAAATCTTTAACTCGATTTTTCTCAAAATTGACTTTGCTGATTGTAAAACTTCGTACACGTGTAGCTCTGTGATTCTTTGTCAGATTCCAACAAATCATACATCGTCTTGAGGGTTTTTTTATATATAAAAATGTCAAAATATAAATAACTTATTTTTGAAAAAGTGTTCATTCCGAATCATTTTGCCAGCACAAGTTACAAATTATTTCACCTCTATTGTGCTATCTTTCCGGGTAATAAAAAAGTTGATGGTTAAATTACATCCACATCTAAAATATATTCAAATATCTTGTGATGCCTCCTGTTCTTTCTCTGACCTGTATATTAGCTGGAAAACATTCAGCAGCCAGTCTGGAGCGAAGCAGATGAGGCAAAATCTTCATCTTGACCCTCGTGCTAACCGGCTCATGCTTCAGTTCCTGCTTTACTGTGGTTCCCTGTGTACAAAAGCATCATATTCAACACATCTCGGCATATTTAAGGTTATCATTAATGTTGGCCTACAATGATATTAGACCGATTACGTGTATACATTCTTACTTTAGTTTTAAGAGGAATATCACCCAGGTAAATCTTATACATTCTGTTGATAATCAGTGGATTGTTCCAATCAATGATGCTGTGGTAGAAAACAGAAAGTAAGAGATGAGTTTTTAATAGCAAGAGGTCATTATACAACTTAACATTGCAGACCCACTCACCTTTGCTTGCTTTTCAACTCCAGATCGGCTGCTGTGGCGACACTATGCCTGGTGTCACTCGAGGCCACCACTAAGTGAATGACCGTCTCAACCTCAGGAACCTGTTCTGCCTCTATAAACTTCACAATCCCCAACTTGCACTATAAACAAAACGGGTACAAGGATTACCTTGCAGTAAAGCAATGCAATGAAAACCAACCCAACTTCACAGAGCCAGGCAACCAAAAGACACAACCTTGGCATCTGCTTAAATCCACTATGCAGATTAATAGTACAAAAAAACGACCCCAATAAGCAAAAAGCAAAGAATTAAGGCAACTAATTTATCCACTGCAGAAGTGATCACGATAGCTTTGATGTTTCCCAGTTGAATGTTTATAGGAACTTTACCTGCTCTAGTTGTTCTGGGCTCCACTGAGCTTCTCCGATGACTCTTTTTACTGCGTAAACACTCATTCCTGGAGGCGGCTGAGGGAGACCCTGTGCCGGAGCAGCTCCTGCTCCAGAACCCCCCTGTGGGGATGCAGGTGTTGGGCGACTGGGAGGCTCATTTAACACAAATCTAAAGTAAAAGAGACAATGACAGATGAGATGCAAGAAAACAGTACCATCAACCACTACTGAGAAAGTAAGAATAAAATCTGTGTTCATTTGCGCTTAACTTAACCAACGTTGTAATGTTTCCATAAAAGACCCCATAGAAAATAAAACCTACCATCATCCATTCCTATCTATATTACATACCCATAAGGCATCAGAAGAACATCAAGCATGAACTCTAGAAGCAGTTGTACAGTTTTGGGCCTCTCTGTCAGGACAAACGGGGATGGTTTGGTCGGCTCTGAAGGATATTTCATGTGATAGAGAGTAGGGATCAACAAGTGCATCAGACTGGCAAAAGAAAAGAGAAAGATTTCATCAACGATACTGTTATTAAAAATGGTGAGTATAGACCAACCCCCTCCTTGCAAGACATGAACCTACATGCTCTCAGTTTTCACCGTTTATGCCATACCACCCTCAAAAAAATGAAAAAATGGTGATATAGAGCACAAACTAATGTCACTTAAAACTTATTCTCCAATGTTTTTTTTTCTGAATTCTGACACAGTTAAAGAGTTGAATTCCTAGTGCTAAACACGGGCAAGTTTCATATAACCATTTGGATCATCATGTACAACACTCTTACCCGAAAGAGTTTTTTTGTGAATGTCGCGGGTAAAACTCCTCAATCTTGCGGCACGTTTTCATAAAAAATGCAATGGAATAAGCTGGATATTTATGCAATTTTATGCAATGAACCTGCGTAACTTGCAAAAACTGCGGGAACTTGCAAAAACTGCGGGAACTTGCAAAAACTGCGGGAACTTGCAAAAACTGCGGGAACTTGCAAAAACTGCGGGAACTTGCAAAAACTGCGGGAACTTGCAAAAACTGCGGGAACTTGCAAAAACTGCGGGAACTTCAATTATTTACATCAAGCATAACATGCTAATTTAACAATGACATTAATATACATTTTAAACAGAACTGATACTAACCTGTCCTGTTGAGGCTGAGGTTTACCCTCCATTGCTGTGAGTAAAGTAGGCGCAAGCTCACACTGTTTGGACACCTCCAGTCTGGGATAACCCATCTTTATGTAGATGATAGTGAAGTTCTGCACAAACACAGTTAGCCACGACAATCAATAATTCTCAACTCATATACAACAATATGTAATGTAAAACCTTGGCCAGTCGGAAGGTTAATGTGAACGTGTGCGCTCTTACCGTAACAAAAGACGCAGCAGCAGGATCCTGATACTGAACCAACAGGGTCTCCACAGGAAGCTGGATCCTAGGTCGACTCTTTATCCTTTTATTCAGGTGCACCAACAATTCCATAACCTGTAAAGGGCAATACCATAATTCAGACTCTAAATTCAAGGGGATTTGGGCTGCAAAAAGATTAATTGTGATTAATCGTTTGCAGAATAAAAGTTTTTGTTTAGATCATATGTTTGTGTGTGTACTGTGTATAATAATTATGCACATATAAATACACACAGATGCATATAGAATATATTTAAGAAATATTTCCATTTGTATATACAATTAATATTATATACATTTATAAATATTTAATATATAAATAGATTTCTTTAAAAGTATACATGTATGTGTGAGTATTTATATATACATAATTATTATACACAGTGCACACACATATATGATGTAAACAAAAACTTTTATTTTGCAAACAATTAGACGCGATTAATCGTTTTCCAGTCCTAAAGTGGGTACCTTATCAGTACAGAATAATACTTAAGAATACTACAGCTAAACAGTATTTGTGACAATATAAAGAACATTTTTTTGAAAATATAACCTTGATATTTTAAATATTGACTGAGTAAGATCATGTCAAAGATTGAAATCAATGTTAAATCTATGGCTTAAATCAAACTTTGATTATGAGACTTTAGCTTGGATTTCACAGACAGAGTCACATTAATGAAAGGATGCAAAAGGGCATAAATGTATCACTTTCCTCATATGGTACATATAGGATATCTTGTATCTCACACACTTACCTTTTTGCGAACCCCCTCCTGCACGCTGGACAGTTTGAGAAGCACGGGGGGCAGGAATTTGGATATAATATCCTGCAACTGCTCATCTGTTTCTGCATGACCAAGCCGCAAGAACACACGCTCCAACTGATCTGATGGGGAAAAATAAAATGGTTAAATATAGAGTAAATGATAGTTTCAATGAAAAAGCTCACACAGTTTGACAAAAAGCTTACACATGTTTGTGTAAAATTAAAGATTATACATTATAATTTACTTTAAACTTTTGTTAGAAACCTTATATTTACATAAACATAACAGAGAGCGAGAATGACTGCAATGCATATTTTCCCTAAGGTGAATATCTTTCGCTGGAATATTATTTATTATAACACTTTTGTACAAGCTTGTACTGAACATCAGCCTATACTACAAATGGAAATAATCTAAATATAGAGGTTAAATCGCTTGTTGGTTAGCCTGTGAGATGAATAGCCAGCCTGCTAACTAACGTCAACGTATATCACCAATATACTTATTTCTCACGCTGTCAATAAATGACAACAAGCGCTGGACCGCAAGCCAACATTCAGATAAAGCTTATTTCACATTAGATTAAAGAGGTAACGTAATGTAATTCAGAAAGACCCACTTTCATTTTGGAGGATGACTGAGCATTGGGCCTCTATACGCACATACTAGCCGGCTAGCTGCCAAACTGGGCTTTACTGTACAAATATTTCTTTAAATAACTATATGTACATATACAAACATTACTGTTAGCTCGATCTTTATAAGAATGAGCGATAATAAAAACGATACCAATAACAGCTTCGTAGTAATAAAGAAATGAGTCATGCAGAGTGAATTAAACTTACTGAGCTCGTCCTGTGCAGCCATGTTTAAACTGAAGTCACCAGTAAGCAGCGCTGCCACTCCTATCAGAGGCACAGCTATTCTCTCTCTCTCTCGCTCTCTCTCTCTCTCTCTCTCTCTCTCTCTCTCTCTCTCTCTCTCTCTCTCTCTCTCTCTCTCTCTCTCTCTCTCTCTCTCTCTCTCTCTCTCTCTCTCCTCTCTCTCTCTCTCTCTCTCTCTCTCTCTCTCTCTCTCTCTCTCTCTCTCTCTCTCTCTCTCTCTCTTTTTCTTTTTTCTTAAAATTTTCTTTATCTTCACTTTTCCACTACACTGCAAAAATGTACATTTTTTGTCTTGTCGATACAAACACACTTCCATTCAAATTTTAGCAATAATATTGTTACTATTAAATTATTTTATTTATTAACATAATTATTACAGCCAGTAAATAAGCATGAAGATCAACCAAAAGTACTAGATGAAACACAAATCAAATGCAGGTTAATGGAGTATCAGAATGGGGAATGAAGACAACTTAGAGGCGGACAATTGAGTATTTTAAGTAAATTTTGAGACTGTGGCAATTTGTACACACTGCAGAACCCAGAAGGTTAATATGTTGGAGTGATAAAATGTTGGAGGGGTAAAATATAACCCCATAGTATTTGGAGGAAAAAACGGTGATATTTATTAATTCTGGTTCATGTGACAGACACTTCTATTAAAGCCGTATTTAAGTGATATTGAATAATGAAAATCAAGTTTATTAAGTAAGATAATTGCACTGGTGGAATAATTATAGAGTCATTGTTGCAGAAATTGTGAGTGGGAATACAACTTGTCACCCCCGTTCATTTTATTACACAAATCATCTTAATCCCCCATACTGCAGTTTGATAATAAATACTTGGGACTATAAATGATGATAATATATTCTGCAACTCTAGGTACAAGCGGTGCGTGATTTTGATCAGCAAATTATGCCCTGGTAAAAGAAACGGGTGTGCGACGTCATGTTGAACTGCGCAGACCAGTCAGCATGTGACATCAAAGTACCGCGAGAGCGAATCGAGAACTCTGTCTCGAATCGATCTCGCGGTACTTAGATTTCATATGTCGTTCGCTCTACGCAGCGCTGCATGAATTCAAACATACGTAGGGTCAAACGCACGTGTGTTGTTGCACAATAAAAGTCATGTTGCCTAACAACTGTATCATACAAGAGGGAATTATTAAAAACGTTTGACCCGAGATACATTTATTTTGCAGAACAGCACCCGCCTCCTGAATTAATATGCAAGCGCCTCTGTTTTCCACGCCTCTAAAAGCACAGACAACGGCAAGAAATCCGAGATTTTCCCCGGATGGAAACTGTTGTCGTTTCTGCGCGTGACACATTCGCTGTGATGATCTGTACGTGTGATAAAACCTTAGATGGGAACAGTATGATCAAATTAGGTACGTTTGTTATGATTGAAATTAATCGGATGATAACGTTGTAAGTTAACGCTGTCGTTGTCGCGTAGATACAAACTTGCTGCAGACAGATCGGTTTTGTTTCGTTGCTACAAGAACTTCAATTTAATGAATGCTTCGATGTTTTGTTTGTGTCTTGTTTGTGCATGCTTTATTGCTTTGCAGTTGCGCACACACATTGTTATTGAGCACACTGTGTTTTGCCAAGAATAAAATGTGACAGCGTTGCATACGGTTTAATAATGTCGCAAAATCCAAGGATTTACAAACTTTGTTTTGTTACAAACATGGTTATTCAATATGGTTATATTCAATATAGTTCAAAATGAACCTTTTTAACAAGTAAACACACTTATCATTTGTCTCTTGCACTAAGGTGATCAGCCCAGGTGAGGTGGCATGGTCCGTACAGATATGGAGGTGGGAATTCTGCCTGTTGAGCTTTGGCGTCTCATCCTGGCATATCTGCCTCTCCCAGACTTGGGCCGCTGTTGTCTTGTGTGCAGAGCCTGGCGTGAACTCATCCTGAGTTTGGACAGCACTCGCTGGCGCCAGCTCTGTCTGGGATGCCCAGAATGTCGCCACCCGAACTGGCCCCGTCGGCCCCACCTTCCTCCGCCGTCCTGGAGGGAGGCTCTTCGTCACCATGCTCTTGCCAGTCGTACCTGGACTCAGAATGGTTCGGAACTCCACTCGTCTGCCTGCCTCCATCTTTTCCGCCGAAGGAAAGATCGCAGGGTTTGGCACGTTGGCACAATGGCAGGAGGTGGATACGAGACGCTCAGGGGGGCACTGGCTGTGGCAGGGCCGTATGATAAGCTGGTGCTTCATGCCGGTGTGTATGAGGAACAGGTGGAAGTGGCCCTCAAAGTGCCAGTGGAGATTGTCGGAATGGGGAAGTTGGGGGACGTGTCGTTATTGGTGTGTTTTGACCAGCAGTGCCCGACAGCAAGACTGTGCAATTTAGTGTTCATGCCAGCGTGGTTTTCACCTGTGGTTTATAAGGTAAGCCCTGACCAATCAACACTTTCCATATGAGCTTAAAAACATGACTTAATTACATATTTTATTGTCTTCTCCTTAGACATCCTCAGGTCATGTCCAGTTGGACAACTGTAATTTTGAGGGCTGTCAGCTGCATATTAGGGGGCCAGGAACGTGTCAGGCTCGCTTCTGCTCCTTTGCCCAGGGCAGCTCTGCCCACTTTCTGGGTGTGGCCATCAGTTTGATGGACAGCTGTGAATTCTCAGGGGGAGATTCTGCGTCTGTCACTGTGGAAGGTGCTCCGGTCTCTGAACGCAACTGGGCCTTCAAGCACCTGGTCGCCTTGGCCAAGACCTTTACAGTAATGCCTACTAATGGGTTTACAGAACGAACCAAACCAGAGGGCAAAGACAGCACAGGAGCTGATAGTCCTGGAGACAGAACCTTAAAAGGAGTAAGCACAACGGAGGACTGGAATAAAGAGGAAGTAGATTGGGAAACCAGTTGGACGAAGCAAAAAAAAGTAGATAATCTTATTCCAGGTCAGGATGGCACAGTTATCGATGAAGATGGTATGGAAACATCGAGCGACTCCAGCGAGGAAGAAGATGAGAAAGACATCGAGAAAAGCACAGCCTTTAAACTTTCGTACGAGAATCACGGACTAGCGCATCTCTCCAAACCGCATATGGCTGATTCATCTGCATTTCCTGCGCTGCTGGATCTATCCGCAGAGCTGCAGAGGGATGCGGAGGCACGGGAATTGGTGGCATCAGTTCAAGGCTGCCTGCTGCGTTGCTGTCTGCTGCGGGATGGAAAAGGTGGCGTGCACCTGTGCAATCACGGTCAGGCTCGCCTGGAGGCCAACGTTTTCAGAGGCCTTAACTACGCAGTGCGCTGCATCCAGTACGCAAAAGTGTGTAAACCTTGCACAAGCTGATGCACAATGTTTTTGTTATGGCTCAATTGTGACCCTGACTGTGATTGTAATTTTGAGATTGGAAGCACCAACGTTTGATTTTTAAATCTTTGACATAGCCTTACTCAGTCAATGTTAAAGATATAAAGGTTATATTTGTACTGAATATTCTTTATAGTATATAGAAAAAAGTTAATCACAGAAAACAGAAATTACTTCAGGTGGGTTTTCACAGGTAAGGTCACAATTGGCAATGCATGGGTCATGGGTGTCCTGGGAACATGCATACTTATAATAAAATGTATACTTTGAATGCAAAGTTGCTTTGGGTGGAAGGGTTTACTGAAATGCATGAACAACACACAAAAAATGTAAATATTTTATATTAGAATAATTAAAAAATCTTGCTTAAAGGGATAGTTCGCCAAAAAAATGAACATTTTTATAAGATCAGTTTGAGGCTATCACTAAAAAAAACATATGGACTGTTTCTTCTTATCATGTCCTAGTTCTTTCACCAATGTCTGCTGTCTGTATTTTTTCCGATTAGATGGTGATGTTGCGTAATGAAGTGTGTGGGTGCAAGGCGTCTGGTGTGTTCCTGCGACTCTCTGCTCAAGGTCTCATTGCCGAGAACAACATCCACTCAAACGGAGAGGCGGGATTAGACATCCGTAAAGGGGCCAACCCTGTCATACTGGTACAGATTTGTATTAAGTAAACAAATTGGAGCCAGCTCCGTTCTCTTTGTACTTGGTAAAACGTAACCTAGGAAATTTTAAGGAATTTCCAGTATCCCATATATTTTTTTTATCTGGTAACTCTCTGGTTTCCCGGGTACAGTGTAACAGAATCCACAGCGGCCTGCGTTCCGGGATCGTTGTCCTGGGCAACGGGAGAGGTTCTATTCGAAGCAACCAGATCTATGGGAATAAGGAAGCTGGCGTCTATATTCTTTTTAACGGGAATCCTGTGGTCAGGTATTTTCTGGCAAATACCGGATAGCAAGAATGAACTTAAAAATATCTAGTTATGAAACTAAGAAGTATGCATATTTGATAGAGGCATTTTATTTTACCAGTGGGAATCACATTTTCCATGGACTTGCAGCAGGCATCGCTGTGAATGAAAACGGAAGAGGACTGATCTCTGGTCTGTTTGAATGCAGTTACTATTTAAAGGTCCCGTTCTTTCTGTGTTTTTAAGCTTTGATTGTGTTTGTAGTGCGCAAAATAACGTGTGTTCATGTTTAACGTGTAAAAAACTTTGAGCTTTATCATTTTACAGGTATTATTAATGCTATTTTAGCAACATTACACTCTAACTAGGGTTTGAAAAATGGGATCAGAAAGAACGTGACCTTTAATCAGCATACTGGTGCATCTAACACAATAGACCAATTACACAAAATACAACCCCAAAACAGAAAAAGTTGGGACACTGTAGAAATTGTGAGTAAAAAAGGAATGGAATAATTTACAAATCTCATAAACTTATATTTTATTCACAGTAGAATATAGATAACATATCAAATGTTGAAAGTAAGATATTTTGAAATGTCATGCCAAATTTTGGCTCATTTTGGATTTCATGAGAGCTACACATTCCAAAAAAAGTTGGGACAGGTAGCAATAAGAGGCCAGAAAAGTTAAATGTGCATATAAAGGAACAGCTGGAGGAGGACCAATGTTTAGGAATGGGAATGTTGTCCTATTCTTGTCTAATACAGACTTCTAGTTGCTCAACTGTCTTAGGTCTTCTTTGTCGCATCTTTCGCTTTATGATGCACCAAATCTTTTCTTTGGGTGAAAGATCTGGACTGCAGGCTGGCCATTTCAGTACTCAGATCCTTCTTCTATGCAGTCTTGATGTTGTAATTGATGCACTATGTGGTCTGGCATTGTCATGTTGGAAAATGCAAGGTCTTCCCTGAAAGAGACGACGTCTGAATGGGATCATATGTATCTAGAACTTGGATAAACCTTTCAGCATTGATGGTGCCTTTCCAGGTGTGTAAGCTGACCATGCCACACGCACTCATGCAAACCCAAACCATCAGAGATGCAGGCTTCTGAAAAGAGCGCTAATAACAACTTGGGTTGTCATTGTCCTCTTTAGTCCGGATGAAATGGCATCCCAGTTTTTCAAAAAGAACTTCAAATTTTGATTCGTTGGACCACAGAACAGTTTTCCACTTTGCCAAAGTCCATTTTAAATGAGCCTTGCCCAGGGAAAACGCCTGTGCTTCTGGATCATGTTTAGATATGGCTTCTTTTTTGACCTACAGAGTTTTAGCTGGCAACAGCGAATGACACGGTGGATTGTGTTCACTGACAATGTGTTCTGGAAGTATTCCAGAGCCCATGTTGTGATTTCCATTACAGTAGCATTCCTGTATGTGATGCAGTGCCATCTAAGAGCCCGAAGATCACGGGCATCCGGTATGGTTTTCCGGTCTTGACCCTTACGCACAGAGATTGTTCCAGATTCTCTTGGATGATATTTTGCACCGTAGATGATGATAACTTCAATCTCATTGCAATTTTTCTCTGAGAAACTCAGAAAACTATTTTTCGCCGCAGCATTGGGAGAATTGGTGATTCTCTGCCCATCTTGACCTCTGAGAGACACTGCCAATCTGAGAGGCTCTTTTTATACCCAATCATGTTGCCAATTTACCTAATAAGTTGCAAATTGGTCTTTCAACTGTTCCTTATTTGTACATTTAAATTTTCTGGCCTCTTATTGCTACCTGTCCCAACTTTTTTTGGAATGTGTAGCTCTCATGAAATCCAAAATGAGCCAATATTTGGCATGACATTTCAAAATATCTCACTTTCAACATTTGATACGTTATCTATATTCTACTGTGAATAAAATATAAGTTTATGAGATTTGTAAATTATTCCATTCCTTTTTTACTCACAATTTCTACAGTGTCCCAACTTTTTCTGTTTTGGGGTTGTAGATGGTAACTAAGGGCAGATCTACTTCTTTTTGTCTTCAATAGACAACGTTATTAGGCAGAACCAATGGGGAGGTGCTGACATCCGTCGAGGAGGAGATCCAGTCCTGCGCAATAACTTCATCTGCTATGGATATTCAGATGGCGTGGTGGTGGGAGAGAGAGGGAGGGGTCTCATTGAAGGCAACCACATATATGGTGTGCATATTTCATTGTGCTGTTTGCCTTAAATGTCAATTGAAATGTTGTTGCACCCTGTTTGATGTGTAGTGGGTTGTTGGACCAATTGGATATTACACATTTATTTAGAGCTGGTGATCACAAACGATCAGCTTGGACACATTGCAAATAACATCGTGTTACACATGGTAGTGGATCCTGTGACCACTTGTGATTAGATTTCACGGTCTCTTATTACTTGACTACACACTTCACTTACTTTGTTTGTGCATATTGATAAGCAAAAAAGTGTAGTTTGTAGTGGTCAGGAAGTGGACATTGAGGTTAAGAAATAAATTTTAACAAATACACACTGTGAATGATGTCATTGTTTCTTTTTTGTAGGTAACAGAGGCTGTGGGGTATGGGTCATGTCATCCAGTCTACCTCAGCTCACCGGGAACTACATTAACCATAACCGTATGTACGGGCTTGCCGTCTTCTGCCGGAAGGACACGGAGTCGACATTGAGCAGAGACGGCTATCGCTCTTTACAGGAGAGAGGAGTGGCGGCCGGAGAACGGGACAGAGGAGGGCCGGAGAATTTCAATGAGGAAGGAGAATTGATGGCGTGGGAAAGCGACATCGACAGCGAGGACGAACGCTTTTCCTCTCGACGACCAATCACAGTTGCCCTAGTGGAAAACAACTGCATGAGCCACAATGGAGGTCTGTTACTGTTAAACATCAAATCACTTTCACCTTATGTCCACTGAAATGGTGTATCTCACACGATGGCCCTCATTTATCAAATGAATGTAAAAACCAGCGTACATCCTAACGAAAAAAAATTTAATATGCGACCAATTCCGTCGCATGAAAGAACGGGTGTTGTTAAATGTGACGGCTGAAAACAATCATAATTTGAATATTATGCCTATATAAATGAAGCATCGCCCCTAGAGTTCACGACATTAGGGATTGTACGCCCCATTCATACTGCCAGCCACTAGCAGTAGCAGAGCGACGCTATCTCATTCATTTCAATGGAATCTTGGTGACTTCAGGCAACACGAGCAAAAGTGATCGTTGGCGACAGGATGGGCGTGTCCAGCGATGCAAGAAAGTTAAGAAAATGTTTCTTTATGCAAATGATAAGCGAATTTTTTGGGGAGCAAAGCAGGGAAATTTACATCATCCTTCTCTCGTCACTTACTATCACTCACGTCCATATTGATAAATGCCAAGTCTTGCGTTGAAACAATCGCACGCACCGTTTTCTGTCGTACGCTTGCTTGATAAATCAGAGCCAATGTCTCCATCCTCTCTCTTTGTGCTTTCAGCAGTTGGAGTCTATGTAAAAAGCAGCGAGCCTCTGAATGTGGTGGCTAACATGGTCAACAATAACAGAGGAGCGGGAGTGTCAATCATTCAGAGCGCTCAGCTGACGCGATTAGTCGGCAACTGTGTTCTCGGCAATGGCTGGATGGGCGTAACCGTGGACAGAGAAAGCAGGGTGGAGCTCCGTGGCAATGGTGTCTATGGCAATGGCTGCCATGGCGTCTGTTTCCGAGGCGATGGTCTGATTATGGAAAATGATGTTGTTGGAAATAATTCCGTTGGAATACGAGTGATGGACAACGCGGATGTTAAAGTAAGTTTGTTACTGCTACTCATTCAAATGTTTAAAAAATTAAATGTTAAAGACTTTGATTCCGATTTGTGTTTTGTTCGACAGGTATTGAGGAATCGCGTTCAGGCATTGCGGGGTTATGGGATTACGGTGAAGGAGCGGGTACGAGGTGTGGTGCAGGAAAACCTGGTTTATCAAGGACACCCTACAAATACTAAAGCCCCCATACGAACCAGTCCACAAAACCTGGAGTGTGTCGTACTTAACAACTCTCTGGTCACACCAAGGTTAGGGAAACTCACAAATCCACAAGTGTGCTTTAGCGTTAAGTATGAAAGTGATAGTACACCCAAAATAAAAAACAATCCTGTTAACTCTTTCCCTGCAATTGACAAGTTAACTCGTCAATTAAGAGAAAACACTGCAAATGAGACAAGGCAAGTTTATTTGTATAGCACATTTCATACACAGAGGTCATTCAAAGTGCTTTACATAAAAAGGAGAAAACAGGAAATCAAATATACATGAATTTTAAATATCAATTAAAAGAAAATAAATGTGATTTTAATAAAAACTGTTTTAATTTGTGAAAAAGAATAAAACAGGAAAATGACGAGTATTTCTGGCAAATATCGTCCTAAAGCAAACAGCTGTATGTCCGTGTATGTGTTGCTTTCACACTTTCAGATCGCTCTGAATATGATCTCTATCAAAAGCTAATGGGCTCACTACCTTTTGCAGAAGGAATATAATAATGTAGTCAGCCATTGTTGTTGTTGCCGTTACATGACGTAGCGTTGTCTGACTATGGTTGAGACGTGGGGTGATGACATTGTATTACAAAAGATATTAATTGGCTGTACGCACGAAACCACAAGGTTTTTTGATACAAAACGTTTATGTATAGAGCTAAATCAGTTTCTGTAAGGATCCTATTACAAAGGTTGTCATAAGGCCTAATTTACATTAAAATATTTTTGCAGTATATAGTAATCATCTTATTTTAAAGCGTAAGAAATAATTCTTACCATGCTGCACATGAGATTTGTGAATCATCCAACAGTTTATGCATGTTTGTGATGTGTTAAACGTACAAAGGTTTGTGCAAATATTTGACAATTTCGTTTGTTCTTCTATTTAGATCACAAACCCTTTGGGCTTTGGAAAATCCACCTCCTCGTCCTCACAATAGTAACCCTTCCAGTGTCCCACCCTCAACAACACACCCCACTCACCTCGCCATCACAATGACAAACCGAATCACTGCCTCTGTAGAAAGTGGTTGCCATAACAATGGCAGCATCTTCTGCTCTATTCTTTGAAGAACGGGGGATCACATCAGATTTGATGACATTTATAAAACCAAGTCCTCAACATGACTCCCTAAACCACTTGGAAATAAAGGAATGAGTTGGAGTTCTAGGATCATGGGGGGCACGAGTTGATGCCTGGGGCCCAGTTTAATGACATTTGACACTACATTAATTCTGTGGGCACAATTTGATGCACCCTAAACAAGGTAGGGCCACGCACCAAAAGCTCTGAGAACCACGGTGTTAAGATGATGAACAAAAGGATTTTAAAGCAAGACTAAAATTAAGCCTCAATTGCGTGACTTTATTCAAAAGCACTTAGCACTCACTATATTAGAATATTATGTTTACCAAAGGTCTTTCTCAATCGAACTTTTAAGTTTTCCACTTTGAGTGAGAAATTTCACTTACCCAAAATGGAAAGTAGGCTGGTTTGGGATCATCTTGCTGGAGCACTTACTGTTTGTATCAGATCATCACACATAAACTGTCTACTTCACTCAACAGTGCACATTTGTGTTGGGAACCATAGACTGTCCTATATCTCAATTTTTTGAGACGGGATTAAACCTTGGAATTAAGGAACACATTCAGCATCTATTCAAGGTGCTTGGCTGTTCCTATTAAAAAGTACTAATTCATGTGACCAGCACATTTAAAGCATGTTGTTATTATTTCACACAGACACTTGAAAGTCAGATGGCAGTGAGAGACGTTTCACGTGATTTTCTATCTGTTCTCCCAAAAGACGTGGCTGCAAATAGGAGATAAACAGGTTCGGTGCTCCCTGGGAATTCTGGTCATGCTGCTTGTGCTGTAATGAATAAAAACATCACTTCACTCGCTGGGTACAGTGATTCAGCCAGTCAGGTGATGTAATGCTCAAGTCACATCAAGAGTGATACTGAGCCGTTCTGTGAAAATTTACTGGTGCACTTTACTGCATTGTTAACCCAGCATGAACTGACTACATGTAGAACAGAGGACAAGCAGGAACAGAAGAAACATCATCTTAAAATTGATTTCACAGACATAGAGTAAAAGCAATGAATAATTTTTTAACTGTATAATAGTGAAGAGGTCAAATATTTTGTTATGCAATGTTACAGCAGATTTACTTTTCTTGAGAGCTGGTAGCTGGCTCACTGCTTTAGGTAAAAGGTACACTGTGCCTAAACTAATCTGAACAGTAGAATAATAGAGATCATTATTGTCTGATGGTTAACTCTTAGTGTGTATGTAAATGATAAGAGATAATACTAAACAATTCAGACTTAAATGTATACCTAAGTTATCTTAAAGCAGTTTTTTTTTTCAAACCTTATGAAGCCAAGGACCTCCAAATATGATAAATGTTTTGTAGGGACCCCTACCAAAATATACATACAATGTGTAATAAATATATGATTGGCTACTGCCAGATAAATGGGACTGTAATAAGAAAAACACGCTAGAAAGATAAAGCAAATATAAATGATTCTGAAATGCATGTAGGAAGAAAAACCTAAACACCTAATAACTTTTTCTGGGGACCCCTATAGAAGCTCCTGGAGGTCACTAGACCCAAATTGGAAAACCCCTTTCTTAAAGTAGTCCAGTAAAACTAATGCTGGGTTGTTGTTTTTTTGAGTCAATGGCTATGTTTGAAAGAGTACTAACATACTATTTACTAAACACTGCTTATACTGCCTAAACATAGTAAAGACATGAGGTATTTTTCATCATAATAATACGGTAATTAAATAGTAGCATATTGCAGATGTTGCACCAAAATTGTGTGAAAACGACACTTTTTCTAGGATTTGCCTCTGAAAATAGTTTACCGAGGCATAAAAGAAATGCTAAATTGATGACCCATTCAGTTAAAACCCAGCTAAGATATTTTTACTTAGTGATTTATTGTTTTCTACATAGTAAAAAAAAATGTGTTGTTTCAGCTTTAGAAAGTAAGTGTTTCTGCTGCCTTAGAATGTTGATTTAATTCAACGTAAAAATATTAATCAACTTAAGTTGAATTCAACATAAAAAAAGAATTTAAGGAAGCACGTGTTTGTGCTGCCTTGAAAATCTTAGTTGAAACAAATATCTTTTTTTACATGGAAGAAAAAAGTATCCTAAATTACTAACAAATATTGAAATCAAACATTGATGCTCCTAATCCTATAATTAAGATTATAACACTTTATCCTGGATTTCACAGACAGGGTCACATTTACTCCTAGTTCATGTTTAGTCAGAGCATTGCATTGTGGGATGCAGCATGCTCTGTTGTATTTTAGCAAATGTAATAGAAGGTCATCAATTGTATGCATACCGAGAATTTTTATACAGTGCAAACATGCTAGTACACGAATAGTGTGGTAGTATACTACACAAACATAGTCCTGTCTAAATAGATTTTCTACCAAAACATTTCAGGAGCTGAATTTAAACCTCAATAAACAAGTTGATTTGCAGCAGGCTGCTACTGTTTTTGTAACATTTACAGTTGTTTGATTGTAAAGTGCAATATGTATCTACTAAAATGTGCCTATTATGTTTTGTTGTTTTTTTACCTATGTGTAGTACAAATATAATCTTTCTATAACTGCAAATCTTTTAATTTCCCCAACACTTATTATTTATCTGTAATTTGCATTTGATTTCTACAAGAGAAACAATGGCATACAGAGTAATTTAACAAGGAATCAACAGTGCATTAGGATTAGGTGCAAACTAATGAAGAGTCAGGCCAGTCCAGTTTCATTGAAGTAAATAACATTTACTTTTAACTTCCAAAGAACAGTGTTGTTCAAATATATCACAAAAACTGCTGAATTAAAACAGTCAAATAAGCTCTTAACAGTTCATTTCATCCTTTTGCGTTTCCTGCGTTCATTATGCCGATCATAACAGACTAATGGAAGAACCAGAGATGCCATCCTGTGTTCATCCTGTGTCCCAACCTCTTCTGTACTGCACGCAGATGTACGGGACAGAGTCAGGCCCATGGCTTTGGCCAACTCCAACATCCTGTGCATAAAGTTAAACTGTTAAGTCATGGTAAGGTAAAAGTAAGCTTTTTTTATTAAGTTATATATCTAATACTCATCAACACATTTGGCAAAATGTACTTGTGACTCTTTCCAAATAGATTTTGAAGCTATCAAGATTTTGAAGCTATCAAGGTCCATGAACTTAAAGGAGTAGTCCACTTAAAAGATGGGGTCCATTGACTTTTCATAGTAGGAAAAAAATACTAATGGTAAGTCAATGGGCCCCATCTTTAAAGTGGACTACTCCTTTAAATCTCATTCACAAATTGTGCATCAAGACACAGTGTCAAATCTGGCAACAATTTAAAGGACAAGTTCGGTATTTTACACTTAAAGCCCTGTTTTCAGATTGTTTATGATGAAATAGAATGGTTTTGACTGAAATTTCGACATATGCGGCTGCCCTGAGAATTTTTGGGTGTTTGTGTTTCACCTCACACCTCTACAATGGGTTTAATGGTGCACTGGAACAATCCTTTCTAAAATGCATTAAACTTTCGTTTACAAAGACGTTAAACTCACAGAGTGGTTAGGGGTGTTCACTGATATGCTCACACAAAAATCGCAGCAAAAGATGCTTTCCAACAGCTGTTTTAGCATTCGTTGTAAACTTGTGGACCTATTTTTCCAAACGCCTCACACCCGTACATTCTTCCGCTTAGAGCTTGAATAATAATATAGACACTCCAGCCCAGGTGGTAGCGCTAATCCGCCATTGCCAATTGCAAGAATTGAAACAAAGTTCCCGGCGCGGAGTAATACCGTACCTCACAGCACATCTAATACAAGTCAATGGAGTTGGAAAAAACTACGATAAAACCTGTTGGAATGCGTATTTTGCAGCGATTTTTATGTGGGCATATCAGTGAACGACCCTGACCACTCAGTGAGTTTCACGTCTTTGTGAACGAAAGTTTAATGCATTTTAGGAAGGATTGTTCCAGTGCACTATTAAACCCATTGTAAAGGTGGGAGGTGAAACACAAACACCCGAAAATTCTCGGGGCAGCCGCATATGTCCAAATTTCAGTCAAAACCGTTCTATTTCATCATAAACAATCTGAAAACAGGGCTTTAAGTGTAAAATGCTGAACTTGTCCTTTAAATTCAACAAATGTAAACTACTCATTTGGCAACAATTGTCATTGGTTGTCATGTAGCTTGTCCTTGATTAGTGCTGACATCAAATCAGATATACAATGTGTAAATGCTTGTGTAATTCAGTCATATGGATTCAGAAAATCTGGAATAAAGCACACGGGTCTTAAACTTTTTGAGATAATTATAATAAATAAATAAAAAAACCTCTATTCTGCTAAATAATTGTTTTGCATTTCGCAAATGCAAGTCATTGATTGTTTCTGGAATAACATGGGGTCAAAATTTTATGGCCATCAAAATGATAGAAATACACCAGTTGTACAACAAATGACAAAAACACAAAATCTTGATATAATATAGTATCACAACCGAGGTGTAAAATATTTATAATAAATGAATGACTGACTTGATGTCACTGATGCCCAGGTCTCTGTGTAGTAGTGTAAGGTTGGCTGTCTGATCCCCCATGTGCAGAAGTAAAGCCAAACAGTGAGACGCCAGTTTCATTCGCATGGACGTCGACACTGTGCTCCTCAAACTACAGAGATGGACAAACTTGCACTTATTATCCAACATTTCAGCATTATAAATATTATCAAGAAAAGATTATGACAAACCTATATGGGCGTTTCCCAGACAGGGTATGGTTTAATCCAGGACTAGGCTTTAGTTATATTAGGACATTTAAGTAGTTTTTACAAACAAACCTTACCAGTATTTTTACAAAAAAATACTGGTGTGCATCTTGAGACAAAACAATGGCACTGATATATGTTAAGATATGTCAATACAAAGTGTTTTTAATGTAGGGCAGCTCAAACTCTCATTTAAGGCTGGGACTAGGATAAGCCCTAACCGGGAAACTGCCACTTAATGTTGGCTTGACAAAATTTAGAAGGGTACAATACGCAGAAAGGTGGTTAAAACAAAGATATTGAATATAATAATGATTATGAATAGGGGACAATGCAACGCTCAATATGCCCACTCTAGTGAGGAAGTCGCGCCTTCCAGTTAAAAGAACCAATAATCAATGAAGCCTACCTGTACATACGTGCAGTAGCTGAAACAACCTTGAAAAAAGCTGTTTTTAGAGCAATTTGAGGTTATGAGCAATTTTTTTATGGTACAGTTAATGTCAGGTTTAATTGTTGGTCAGAAATATGTTGTTTAATTGTGATTTTAGCACACAATTTTATAGAGATTTCCCTTATCAAGTAGGTGGTCTAAACAGATAAAGACTTTCTTTGGCAAGCTAAAATAATAATCAAAGAAGAAATGAGGTGCTCCTCAAGGAGACATTTGCTACACACATACTTGCCATCGTGAAAACTCTCCACTGTGAAGTTCTTCAGCACTTTGTTGATGATGATTCGAGGACACCCATTTTCAACACAAACTTAAATAAAAAAAAAAGGATATAAAGAAAACAATAGAAAAACAGCATGTGGTCATGCCATAATAACAATTCAGGACAGAGAGACATTTTAAACACTTACATTTGCGACTGAGACGTTTCTGCAGTGAGACTTTTATGAGAAAAGACAGATACCAGGCGCACCGAGACAATCTTTCGCGAGCTGCGGCCTCTTTGGGCAAGAACTCAAGATGTTTAAGAACAGTCTGTGGACTACAGAACACAAAACAGAATTATGAAAGCTATCTAAAGTTAGCTTAAATGGTAAAGTGCATCTCAAGTAAAGCTGCCAACCAAGACATGATCCTGTTCTCCTCACCTGCCTTCATCTCTCATCTTCTGCAGGTTTTCAGGGGTCAGCTCTGCCATCTTTACACCAATGTCCTTCAGGGCCTCATACTCAACTGGAGACAACACTTAAACAGAGTTAAGAAACTTGACGCGAACACAGCTGTTAGACAAAGTGGCTATATATAACGTATATAGACAATTAAAAGGATACATTCATCAAAAGGGTAAACGTCTTCTGGTTTGTCTGCCTCAGTGTTGCAGAAAGGTAGGAACTTTGATGTATCTGTCTGAGCCTCCGTTTCAGCTACAGCATTATGCAGAGCTGAGACACATAGAAACAGACACAATACCATTAGTCTTTTCCAAAACAGTTTAACCTGATAAGGAACACTGTGCCGTACACGGCACACCCCCTCCCTTGCACGTGAGGCTGCATTACGTCATTGTAACTTTGAAGCATTAAATCTTCAAAATATACGGTCATGCGGCACATCGTTGTAAAGCTTAGACTTTCGGGATTCCATTAAGCGCACACAGAAAGCATAATATGATTTTTAGCAGTCATAAAACTGTAATCTAGTTGTTAGTTACCTGAACCGGGCGGCGCCGATTTAGGATATTTACTTACCTTCAAAATCTTTCCTTTATCCGCTTCAGTGAAATTGTCCAAAACAAATTGTTCATAAATCCCCAAAAGTCCAAGGAAATGGAATATCCAAGCCTTTTAATCCAAAACGATTTGTTCATCTCACAATCTTGAAGTTTCTGACCGAATTACGATATAAATAGTGTATACAATAAGTTCACTAACAGACATTCGTTCGAATCTCACTTTTCATTCATGATTTATAATGAATATATTCGGATGTCATGTTTATTGTGCAACGTCTGAGGAACAAATGCGCCCCCTTGTGGAATTTCAGCCGTTCCATAAGAGGCTACCAGAAATATCGGTTAAACTGATAAATGTGTGCCGATAGTAACTTTTTTAACAATTGGTTATCTGCAGAAATCAATGCCAGTTTTTGATTTTTTTTTTAAACATCATAGCTGCGTCCAAAATCGCCTACTTCCATCCTACATAGTAAGAAACAGTAGGCAATAGTAGGTACCCGGATGGCAAAATTTTAAACTGTGCATTTGATGAACACTTTACTATACATAATTCCCTTAAATATAGGAGTTACCAATAAAAGGAGAGGCGTTGTCCCAAAAAAACATGCTTATTTAGAAAGTACTGTTTTAACGGTCGATGATACTTCATCTAATTCAACTGAACTAACTGAAGTATTACTTTTTGCCTCAACATTTTTATTCATATTATTTATAAAACAACAACAAATTGTTTAATCAAACGGTTATTGTCCTGTTTTCCCACCTTTATTTCCGGTGTTCACAAAATTCACCATGGCTCAAACCTCTACTGTCAAATGCAGGTGGAAATTTGTTACAACCACTATATTGTGATTACCATGATGAGAAACTGATAGTTACCTTCCACTCCTTTCTGATCAATGATGTTGTTAGCAGCTCGAGCCACAGCTTTCTGCAGTGTGTCATTTCCCACCTCATTGAGTCTTCTGGAGCTCAGCGCACGTTTCTGTTTAGTTGTCCCGAATGCTTCAATGAGAGCATCCACCTGACAAAGAATACATAACAACCAGACTTCCATCAGACATCCCTCCATTGCAAGATATAGTTTGCAATAATTTTGTAATTGTTGTTTTAACGCTGTGCAAAATCATATCATCAATTATACAACAGTTCTTTCTGGTTCTCGAATCTGATTGGCTAAGAGGCGTGCGATATTGTACTGATAACGGCACAGTAACCGCTTCACCTTTCGTATCATTCCGCCACCTAGTGAATGGAGGTCCTTTAAACAGGCTCATCTCTGAATGGAAAAACTGCACGCACACACGGACACACACAAACGTGCTGTTTTTAAAGCATGAGAAACATCCATTTACTCACCTTATCCCTGTATGTCTCAGCTTGCGTTGTGTTTTCATTTGCTGCCTCTGCTTCACCTAAAGACAGACACAATGTAATTCAACAGTCTTCTATTATTTATATGTTGTTTAAAAACATAAGACACAATGGACAATAGCTCCCGTCTCTGTAGACTACAACACCTATGCGGAGCATAAAAACATCACAGAATATATCCATAAAATATTTACCTGGTATTACAGGTTGCATGTTAAATAGCTGAGCATTATGAACTTTCATTTTCATGGTTTTCTTGTCAAGGACTCCCACAAAATACCTGATGACAACAATTACAACACCATCAGTAAAACACTCAATTTACAATAAGAAAGTGTTCCTGGCTAACAAACAGAGAACGTAAGATATACGTTCTGGAACCAAAAATTGTCAGCTGGGATATAAGGGTCTTACCTGCACATGTTATTACATTGCAATGAAGCAGAACCGAAGTTGTTTCCAACATAAGAAAGCCTGTCTGATTCTGCCACCTGTGAAAGAATAAATATTTAACCGATTTACTCCAGCTTTATATACATACATGTTAAAGTGATACAGACACTCAATATTTTAATTGCAAATGCGTTTTTACCACAATCCGTCGGTTTTTCTTTCTGGGGTTGACCTCATCTGTATGTTTGAAGGCTCCGATCTTCAGCTGCTCTGCTTTTTTCACGTGTCCATTAGAGAATTTCACTATAAAGATAGTAACGTGACTAACCATAGAGAAATAACAACAAAAACACAGCCAATCTCTTTAAATCGCTGCTATCAATTTAAGACTATATTAATTTGTAAAAAACAACAACAACGTTAAAACATGACAAAATAAACATCACTGACTTGTATATTTGAACGCGAGGCTACAATTATACAAACACGTGGGCGCGTTAATATGCAGTTTCAGATTAATAAATCGATATGGACGAATGTATGTGATTGGATTGTACTTCTCAGATGTTTCTTATATTTAAAAGTTACCTATTAAAGCATCCTGTCTTGTATCTCCACATGGTTTCCATGAACAGGTCGACGCCATCTTTAAAGTTTGCTCGGCGACTGTCACACGAGTAGTTTAACAAGCAGCGACGCCCAGCGGTGGTAAAAACTAACGCAATGACTTTTATTGTGGTAATTCTTCTTCTTCTTCTTCTTCTCAAGTTTAATGGCAGTTGGCAAACCAAACTTAAATGGTGCATTCCCGCCACCTACTGGATTGGAGTGTGGATAACGTTATGGTAGTAGTGACCTAAATCCTGTTAATTAAAAAAGTATCTTTTAAGAAATTAATTATTCCTTCATATACTTTAACCTGCTTTGGGCAATCACCTAATAATGCTTGCATAGACACAACGTTCATTTCCAACTCGCTTAAAGCTTGAAATAACTTACATCTTTCTCTTGCATAAGCCTCACATTTTAATAATACATGTTCAACTGTTTCCTTTTTTTCCGAGCCACATTTTCCACAATACCCAGTCTGGTGTTTCCCAATTCTGAACATACTTTGATTTAATAAACAATGGCCAATGCGCATTCTTGAAATTAAAACATCCTTCTTCCTGTTTCCAATGCTTCTTCTTTCCAAACCTACTGTTCTTTGAATGTTGTATAAATGTCTACCCTTATTTCCACTGTCCCACTCCTTCTGCCATTTATTCCTAATCTCCTTACTAATTATACTTTTTATCTCGGTCTTACTTAATGCAATTTTAATATCAACTTCTGAAAATTGTATGGCCTGTTTAGCTAAACTATCCACCTCTTCATTTCCCGTCACCCCCATATGAGCTGGTATCCAAAGGAAAGAAATACTGATTCCCAATTGTCTGATTCTGAAAAGACTTTGTAGTATTTCATAAATTAAATCCTGTCTAGCTATAGAAATACCACTTGCTATACTTTCAATTGCAGATAAAGAGTCTGTGCATATAACAGATCTGATTGGTTGAACTTCTTCAACCCACTGTAATGCTAATATAATTGCTATTAATTCTGCTGTAAATACTGAGATGAAATCTGATGTTCTTTTCAAAATGTTGACTTTAAATAGAGGTATAAATACTGCTGCAGATGTTGTACCAGAATCTGGATCTTTTGATCCATCAGTATATATCTGGATGGCACTATAATATACATGATCTATGTAATCTTGTACTGTTATGCTATCCAGGATTTTCTCCTCATTATGTTTGTCTTTGTGTAACTGCATATCAATAGAGGGCATGGGAAAAAACCAAGGGGGAATTGCTGGCAGCACCACACTAGAAGCAATATTAAAAACACTAATCCCTATATCTCTAGCCTCCTCATTGATATACCATCCAATATTGTGGTAATTGCTCAATAAAATTAAATTAAATTAAATTAAATAAAATATAAAATTGAGAATAAGTTAATTCCATTAATCCTATTTTAGTAATAAAGGCTTATTAATAAAATAATAATTAATTAATGCGTTTCTACATTTCTACTACTGTCCGAATGTCATGAGATGCAGTACACCCAGCGACACCCAGCTCAAAGAGTATAGAAGAATAATATAATGGCGCTTTTCGGTCTTTGCCTAGCTGTGGTAAAAACTCACGCTAGGACTTTTATTGTGATAATCACTTACTAAATGTATAACAAATTGGACAAAATAAAAATTTAAATGGGAATAAAATAATCCCATCAATCTATTATTTAATAATAACGGTTTATTAAGAAATAGGGATTAATTTATACATTTTATACATTTCTACCACTGTCCGAATGCCATGTGATGTATTTAATATTCATGAGCCACGCCCTCAACACCTCAAAGCCAAATACGGAATGATGACTTTACATATTCAATAAATACGAATAATTATGCCAACCCACAACATATGACAGCCAATCAGCGACGGGTAAAATTTGTATTTAATTAATATACATGAATCAAGCTTTCGTCACACTGAGCTCGGTAAATCCGGAAGTTAAAATAAAGAAATGTTTTGTCTGCGAGTTTCGCCTAAATCTGAAGTGTCTGGCTTCGTCTGTGAGAAGAGGCAGTGTGATGGAGTCTGAACGCACATCGACACATGGCGTGTGTATAAAGACCTTTATTTCTTGCTGTTTTCCTTATATGTGACGCAATGCACGAAGCTGTAACGATACTACATTTAATATGTCAAGCTGTTAGTAAGAATTTATACAGTTTACTTATGGTAAACCTCCATGTATCAACGCACCTCTTTAGTTATTCTTTCTAATTAGGCACTTGTCACTTAACTCAATGTTTTACAAATTGCGCTATTCTCTAGGTCGTTTAGCTGGTGATGGGA
Source organism: Paramisgurnus dabryanus (assembly GCF_030506205.2). Taxonomy (NCBI): domain Eukaryota; kingdom Metazoa; phylum Chordata; class Actinopteri; order Cypriniformes; family Cobitidae; genus Paramisgurnus; species Paramisgurnus dabryanus. Next base: position 40,642,441 of record NC_133340.1, on the reverse strand, counting down.
GTCTTTTAACAAAGTTTTTGTTGAATCACCGAAGACTCATCAATGAGAGTCGTTATGTTATCCTAATGCGCCTTATAAGTTTGTACTTTAAAATGCAAGACTTCAAAGTAACAAATTGAAAACATGCAAATGCAGTTACATGACTTGTGTTTGTTTTATTGTGTGTGCGCGTTTGTTTTCAGATCTCAAATGTAGAGTTTACACAAAGTACTGATGATGAGCCTCTAATCGACGGTCCGATTCTTTCCCAAGATGTTCTTGAATCAGCCATCAGGAGAGAGTTTCAAACTTTACCCACTCATTGGGCAGTGGGTGTACTCTCATTTTTGCATGTAAGTTGTTATGTAGCCCATGAGTCTACCCTTTAACAATATAATATGTGTGTTCCTTCTACTTCGTTAGTAGAGCATTGCCTACTGCATAGGTCATGGGTTCGATACCCAGGGAAAACGCATAATGACTAAAACATACCTCAAATGAATAAAAATCAATGAAACATAGTGCCATAGACATGAAGTTACACTTTAATGAAATGTTGACAAACCTCTGTGTGGATTGGATTTTAGAACCTTGCTGTGGTGGGGATTCATATGAGCAAATACGATCATTATGTTTTTATACAAAGCTATCATAAGGCTTTTTACAAGCCTATCATGTTCTCCTTTAAGTTTGAATACATAGAAAAGAGCTGCATAAGGATTCAATTCCTACTTACATACATGTTTGTAATAATAACATAAGTCAGGTGTCAAATAATGATAGAATTGATCTACCATTGAAGTCTTCCTTTAGTATGCATTGCAAAAAAACAAAAAAAAAACGCATGCTGTGTCTGTGATACTATACAATGCCCGGAGTCTAAGACAGGAAGTTAAATATGACAGCATTTCATAGCAAGCTTCATTTGAACATTGTGTTAACCACAGAACATTTTATTTACATGTAGATATAACCACAGAAATAAAACATCTTCTAACGTCTGCTGCCATTAAAGATGTAGAAGATACAGTGAAACTAAATTTCATGTGCATTGCTTTCACATATTCTTTTTGTGTCTTCTCACTATTTTTGGACTGCAGGTGGTGTATGTGACCTTGTGTGTTGTGATCACTGTGTTTTGCTGGATATCTGATGAGCATTCGGCTCAATGCACAGCAGCGCTCCAAGGGATCGACTCCAAGAGTCTGGTGGTGCTGGGAAAAGTTGCATTGTGGGTGCTTGTTTTTATATACGATAGATTTGTCCAGCATCATCATTGCGCTGTGAGACGGAGGGGTTATCTGAACTTCTACAGGATGACAAGAGGAATGAAAAGCCTTCCCCTGCTCATTAACTCTGCAGGTAAAATCATGTTTCCCAAAATGAAAATTTGTTCATTTACTCACTCTCGTGTTGTTACAAACCTGTATAAATGTCTTTGGCCTGATCAATATAAAGGAAGATATTTTGAGGAATGTTTGTAAACAAACGGTTCATGAGCCCCATTCACTTTCATAGTATTCTTTTTCCTATGACAGAATTTTTATTTTTGTATGAACTATCCCTTTAATTCAGAAAATTAATATTACACAACACGAAGTTTACACAAAAATTGTAGACAAAAGTAACAGTTTACAAAAAATAAAATAAAAAATGGTAGGATCTATCTCCAAATTTTCTCACCAATATTTTGCATATATCATGAGCTTCATATTGTTATATATTGCTCATTTTATAATAATACTATATTGTCACAGTTTTTAAATGTATAGATTTATAAATCTATACATTCATCAGTATGTTCTTGTCATACTGATGAACAGCAACTAAAGAGCCACAGTTTAGACTTTATAAACATAATCTGCATAATAACCTTAAGGCTTAAACAGATAGTTCACCCAACAATGAAAAAATAAGTTACTCACTTTCAGGTTGTCACATTTTTGTACAGAATTTATCAAATTACCTCATACAAATTACCTGTGCAGTATTTTACAAATGATCACTAGATGGCAGCACAAGGACAATTATTAGTAAATGAACAAAAAGTGACTAGAACTAAATCTTTGCCAAATTATTGATTCAGTATAACATTTATCCATTTGGCAGACTTTTTCTCCAAAGTAACATACAGTGCATTACAAGTTTTTGTAAGTATGTGTGTTCCCTGGGTTCAAACCCAGGATCTTTTGCATTGCTAATGCAGTGCTTTACCACTAAACTAAACGGCAACTATTTAGCAGACCCTTTTATCCAAAAACGGCTTACAAATGAGAGAGCATTTAACATTTTGTCTATAAGCTTGCATAAATATGGAGCTTTTAATGGGTAATACTGATATCTATAAAGCAGGATGTCATATGACCATATACAAAAGTTTAGTTTAATGACGGTAGAGGATTAGCTGTTGCTGATAATATCAAAATTTATTTCCTTGACCTCATACACAGGTAATGCAGCGATGCTGACTGTAATCGCTTCATCCTCACTGCTAGATGTACATTTGAAGAATCTTTCTGTGTATCTCCTACTGACCATCATCTGTCTGGAGCTGCTGCTCTCTGTTATATGCCTGATTAAATATGCAGGTACACACACACACACACACACACACACGCACACACACACACACACACACACACACACACACACACACACTCCGTGTCGGTTTCCTAAAGAAAGTGTAAAGAATAAAGTAGGGTCCACAAGTCAGTAACCACACTGAAATGCTGTTATTCTCATTTCTCACTGTGTCAGCATGTGTTTACTCCAGGTTTCCTACCACAAGCCAAAAACATGCAAATTAGGTGATTTGGAGATACCAAAAATTGCCCCTCTCGTAACCTGTGTATGGATTAACTTGTTCTCGCCATATATATAGCCATAGATGCTGGAATGGTGTAACAAAGAATAAAGAAAGAAAGAAATGCTGTGATTTTTCTTTGAAATTAAGTTTATTTAAGTTCAGGTGGAGCATGGTTGGTCATGTAACCCAACCTATCAGAGCAAAGAGGTCTCTATGGCTGTCCCTCACCTCAATCCTGTGACAGTTTTTTTTTTTTTTTTTTGCAGCATCCCTCCTCCACCCCATCACCTCACTCTCTATCTATCCCAGAGAGGGGGGAGTACTCTGGGTTTGGGCTAATATTTTGAGCTCTAAGCCCTCCCCTTGGACAGCATGCCAAATATGCTTTATTTCGTATTTGATAACATGTCAATGTGAACTCGTGAAATACAGTTTTAGGATTTAAAAGTTAAAAACAATATATGAATAGCATATGAAAACCCAGCTAAAGTCATTTTTTTGTGATTTGCTGTTTTCTACATAAAATCATCCTACATAATATAAAGAACATTCTGTGAATATATATATATATATAACCTTAATGCATCTGGGATTTTTCCGGGATCGTTTGATTTTTGGTTCAATCACACTTCCAATGATTTTTCGGAATCTGTGGGTGTATTCACACACATACCTTAAAGATCCTTTAAAGACACGTGATGTATTTAAGGTCCTGTACTTGGTAGGTTTTTTGCACAGCGTCTTATGTTTGCTAATTATTTGTGATTTTTCTCTCGAGTGCATTATATTTTGTGACAAAATCATAAGGAGCGTGTGATGTGCTTTTCTGTAATGCCGGTGCACCCTGATCTCTGCTTCAGTCCAGTTTGCCGACATTTCCCATTCTGAATGTTGATCTGCGTTTAAATCCCTGTGTCAAAGAGCTGAATCATAACTTCTGGTGGCGATGAGACACATGTCCTCACTATGGCACACCCCTTATGGCATTGTTTCTGTGTCTTGTTCACACAGAATGCTTTCCGTGTATGTTACAGCAATGTTACTAGGTTCTCTTTACTGATCTCCGGGTCTGGTGGTACCACTTTTAGCATAGCTTAGCACAATCCATTGAATCTGATTAGACCATTAGCATCGCGCAAAAAAACAACCAATGAGTTTCGATATTTTTCTATTTAAAACTTGAATCTTCTGTAGTTACATTGTGTACTAAGACCGACGGAAAATTAAAAGTTTCGATTTTCTAGGCAGATATGGCTAGGAGCTATACTCTCATTCTGGTGTAATAATCAACGACTTTCCTGCTGTAACATGGCTGCAATGATATAACGCAGCAGCCGAAAATAGTCCCCTTGGTTACTTTCAATAGCAGGGGACTATTTTTAAGCACTGTGTAATATCATTGCGCCTTCTGCAGCCATTTTACGGAGTCCTTGATTATTACGCCAGAATGAGAGTATAGTTCCTAGCCATATCTGACTAGAAAATCGCAACTGTTCATTTTCCGTCGGCCTTAGTACACGATGTAACTACAGAAGAGTCTAAAGTCTGAGTGTCCCTTTTATTTATTTGAAACTAATACAATTATTTTTGACCAAAGTATTCAATTATGAGGAATGCAAAATACAAGTACCCCCAGTGTAAACACGTTTTTTCTCCTTCATACATGAACACCGTATACATCTCAAAAGATGTAGAGTAATTCTTTTAATATGTTCCTGAAGGCTACTTTTGCATTTTTCACAAAGGTCTGTACACACACACACCTCCCCCAGAAGCTAACAAGCATGCATTACAATGCCCAAACTCCTGTCTTAACCCCCTTTAGAAACACAATAAGCAGCTGGTGTTCCACTCAGATCGGGATTCTTACCTCATCTGTCTGTGTTTTGCATTACGTTTTTTTTTTTTTTTTTGCTCGCCATAACGCGATATCCAGCAGAGACCGAGGAGAAAGAAAATTTAAGATAATGCCAAAGAGAGATACAGAATGTGGGGGAAGAGGCTTGTTATGGTTCCAGGGCTCATCTTTGCCAAAGGCAACCTGAAGCCACCCCACCCTAATACACCATGGCATTGTCTTACTGTTGACGCGCACACACTCTTACACGCATTCTCGTATCAGTGCCTGGATTCCACAGATGATTAGTGAAGTGAAGCTTGACCACATGTTATCTATAGGGACACACCCTCATTAGGTCACTTCATTCTCAATGAGCCCTATCAGGAGATATCACAAAGTCTCATATATCACTCTATATGAAGTATGCATATTAGTTACCCCCCACCCTTTAAGGGGGATAAGTGTTATCTTCAAATTTACTGTTATATAAGTATTTAGGTATACAGTATGCATCTTTGTGCATGACTACGGATTTTCAGTAAGCACACATTTCCTCAACGAACCGTTTGTAGGTGCCGTGCATCTCCAAATCCACGTTCAATGCGCTAATGGGTGATCTCTGTCCATTTACTCGCCGTTGATCTCCCCTATCCAAATATCCATCTATCTGTCCTTCTTCCTGAAGGAAGGTGCAGTTAGGTCAGAGTCATGCTTCAGGGTCTTTGAAGTCTCTTCTGTGATGTTGTATCTCTGCCTCTCTCTCTTCATTTGAACATGAATGCAGAGTTCTGTATGGGTCGTATGCCACCTCCGCACTTCAAAGGAAGTTTAGGGCCCTTCAAAGGGGACGAAGGAGGGAGGGAGATGAATCGGGACTTGCATTGTTTTACCGCAATGCACGTGGAAGATGCGCTCGGCCCCCGTCACGTCCAAATGCGCAGCCTCAGAACGAACTCTGATGAGAGGATGATATTAGGTGATTTTGATGTTTAGTTGGAAGATTTGGAAATAAATTAGGAAAAAATTTACATTTAATAAAAGCTACGTCAGCTATTATTAAAAATGCCATTCAATGGGATGTGTTTGTAATTAATTAATATTTATTGACATGTTATGAATTCTGTTTGTGTACAGTAATGGCTCATTTTAGTCATATTTGAAGTGGTTCTTAATAAAAAAGACCCATGAATCGGTTGGATCATGTTTAGCTTTAAATGTAAAATATCAAGGGTACAGTATATAAACTATCGTAATGAGAAATTGTTGAGGTTCCCGCTACATTTACATATTCATCTGGTTAATGCTTTTATCCAAAGCAACTTGCAGTGCATTCAAGCTGTGCATTTTATCAGTATGTGTGGATCGAACCCATAGCCTTTTGTACTGTTAATGCAACTCGTTGAGCTACAGTAACACCTAACTAACATAGCTACGGTCTCTGTGTTTGTGTGTGCGTGGTTTATTGTAATGGTGTTTATTTTTACGTTGTATTTTGTGGAGGGAAGCACTACCGTTTAACAGAGATATGAGGAATGTGACACGTATATCAGAATACCTATCACTTTGTCTCTTTAAAAACATTCCTTCAGGACTATTCTTGATGTGTGGTGACAGAACTGACAAATTACCCTTAATGACCTTCCGACATTACATACCTAAACTCACACAGGTATACGCAACACAGTATTATGTTTTAGTCTTCATTTACTGTTTCAATCGCTAATGTAGTTGGTGTTTATGGCACTTCAGAGCGAAAGAAAAGGTGTCCGTTATCTTTAAAGAGAGGAGTCCCTTCCTGCCCAATTCAATGGCCTGTTGGCCCCCATTTCCTGCAGGTGATTGAATAAAGAGGAGTTTTATCTGATTGGTGTGTTTGTGATGGGTTGGGATTTAGGTGTGGGTCAGGAATGACACTGAGGATTTTGTATATGCGTTGCTGGTTTAGGTCGTTATGGTGTAATTAGAATGCATTCAGGCACCTTGAGATGTCCTGATATATTTCAGCGTTTGATACGTAGAGCGTTTTAGAGATTAGACTGTTCCAGCACTTGATTCTGATTGGTTAGTAGCTGATGTTTATTTATTATGTAAAAAAGCTACGATCGCTTCACCCAACGATTCTGTGTATCACTGTACGGCAGCCTTTGCAGTGTAAACTGTTGCTGTTCACACAGTCTGTCAGGGACTATTTTTTCAAGTGGAAGGAGTGCTTGTAGTGGTTTTGGTACATGAAAGTGGCTTAGATGCATATTTTTTGCTTTAATATTTGTGTTTGGTAACCGATTTAGATAAGCAATAAGGTACTTGAGGGTATTGTGAATAAGTCACGGATTAAAGGAATAGTCTACTCATTTTCAATAATAAACTATGTTATTACCTTAACTAAGAATTGTTGATACATCCTTCTATCATCTGTGTGCGTGCACGTAAGCGCTGGACCACGCTGCGACACTTCGATAGCATTTAGCTTAGCCCCATTCATTCAATGGTACCAATCAGAGATAAAGTTAGAAGTGACCAAACACATCAACGTTTTTCCTATTTAAGACTAGTAGTTATACGAGCAAGTTTGGTGGTACAAAATAAAACGTAGCGCTTTTCTAAGCGGATTTAAAAGAGGAACTATATTGTATGGCGGAACAGCACTTTTGGGAGTACTTCAACTCGGCGCAGTAACACCCTCCCTCTCCCATTATGAGAGGGAGAAGGGGAGCGGACTTTTCATGCGAGTTGAAGTACTCCCAAAAGTGCTGTTCCGCCATACAATATAGTTCCTCTTTTAAATCGACACATTGTTTGCTAAATAAGCTCCATGTATCCAACATATTGCATCAGAATATGTATATTAACCTACTGGAGCCATTTGGTTTACTTTAATCATTGATATGTGGATTTTGGGGCTTTGTTATGTTGAGTACCATATACGAAAATAACATGATGAAATTTTAATATAAAATTATTTGTTTGTGTTCAACTGAAGAAAGGAAGTCTTATACATCTGCAATGGCATAGGTTAAGAGAATTTTTATATTTTGGTGTTCCTTTAAGGGCATTTGGCAAAGAATCCTTTTGTTGTTAAATGCATATCAGATCCAATTCCCCCTTTTAAATTTAGTTTTTGCCATCCTTTTAGCACATTTGTGTAATTTTTTGTGTTTTTGTAAATTCTCAAGATGATATTTTATTTGTAGTTTCTCACTGGTTTTGTTTGACTTGCTATTCTGTTGCAGTAGAGAGAGATTTAAGTCACAATGATTGAGAGACATTAAGGGTGTGAGAAAGGAAATACTCCAAGCGTGAAATCGCACAGTTGGCATGCGTTCTCACACCTACAAAACACACAACACGTGCCAGCCACGCGTCTCCTTGCGCACCTTGCGGTGAAAAAAAACTGGACTGAATGTGATTTCTGCTCACACTGAATGTGTGTCTTCACACACCTAGCTCATGTTACGAGTCTTTCACCATCAGACTCACACATACACTGCTATTAACATTTCTGTCCAGATCAATCCTTATCATTTCAAACAGTATTTTTTAACCCTGCAACTATTTTTAGAAGAATCATCCTCAAAGAGTGCAATAGCATGAGTTTTCTCATCCTTATATATTATTGTGACATAATTTATAAGTGTTTTTGGCAGTGGCGGCTCATGACTGCTCATCCGAGGGGCGCAAATTCAAAATGTGTTCGGAGTGTCTTGTGTGTTGCTTGTGTTTTCAAAATATGTGTTTGTTGCGTCATCTGAACCATGTGCATCATGTGTTTTGTCAAAATAAGTGCCTGCTGCACATGTGTCAAAACCATTTATTATAAAAGAGACGTTCACGTTCACAAAATACACGCAAGACACTCCCTTAACAGTAAACTCTGATTACGCATGAGATTATGCGAGTATCTGGCAACCGCGAGCGTCTCTTTTATCATAAACCCTTTAGACGCGTCTGCAGCAGGCACTTATTTTGACAAAACACGTGATGCACACAGGTTCACTCGATGCGCCGAACACATATTTTGAAATTAAGAATCACACACATGACGGGCTACATACATGTTGTGACGAATTTCACATCGAGTGCCCTCGAAAAAAGAAGTCACTGGCCGCCACTGGTTTTTGGTCAGTTTAGTACCATTTCCTATCTCACTATGAGAACCAAAAAGTGAAAGACCACCATTAAAAAGGCTTCTGTTGTGCATATATGTGCGTCAACAATTTCATTGAAAACCTTAACTAAAAGATTTAAGTATTTACTTAGATTTAAGTCTAAGAAACACTTTTTTTTTAAGTAAAAGCAGAACATACCAGTTGAGCAGGCGCTCAAGCCGCTCAAGTTTGAGATCTTGATCTGTGTTATCCTAGCAATAATTTTTCAATGCTACGAGGAACTAAAACATATTTTTCAGGCAGAATGTGAGATGTTTGGAGAGAGGTGCAATGATCCAGAAAACTAAACATTTGTTCACTTCGTCCTCTGTGTGTTTCAGTACATGTGGTGAGATTTAACAGCAAAAAGCCACGTCCTGATGTGAATGAAGAGGAGCGATCTTTTGGCTGCTCCAGTGATGATCATACAGAGACAGGTTTCAGGTAACATTATTATTCAAAGCAACTTGCAGTGCATTAAAGGTGTACATTTGAATACCAGTTAGCTGCGTCAAAAAATTGTCCCATCCTGTCACTCGGCCGGTACCCTTTCAAAAAATAAACCTTTGCCGCTTTTAAAAAGTACAGCCTTGGACTTCAAGAGTTCATATTACTACTTCAGAGGTACGTATTTTAGTAATTGGTACCTAAAAGTTACATATTGTGACTTTTTAAGGGGTACTGCCCCAGTGACAGCTTTTGATATTTATTTGACAATTTTCTGAAAGTGTGCTTCACAACCAATCACTTGAAGTCTTTGTGGACCACCGTTTGAGAACTACAGGATGAGTGTTTATATAGCCACACACACGTGGTCGCATGTCAAGCCTGTGTGCACCAAACACTTAAAACAGGTGCGCGTGTCGTCTGTGTTTCATTTCCAAGGGACGGCTCCAGTCTGGAGGAAGTGGTCGAAAAGCAGGCAGACCTGATTGATTATCTCAAACACCACAATACTCTTCTGAACAAACGAATCCTGACCCTAAGCGCTCAGCAGAGCAGACAGTGACACATTCAAACGGAGAGAGTGACTCAGGATTGCGGAGATGACGGGTTGCGTGCGAGCGCACGTTTATCTTGACTGGCATCGGCTGCCGGGGCTGACTGATCAGAAGACTTTTGGTGGGAAGCGAACCTTGGTAACCTCTCTAATGATGCTCTCGTGTTTCCATGACAACAGGTCGGATTATACAATGGATGCAATTAGGAAGGCAAAAACCTCTCACTAAGGATGCTCATTATGAGGTCTTGGGATCGCAGGATCCTGTTGTCCTACCGAATGCTTTATCATGCAACTGATGTGTGTGTATGTAAAGTAAATCTTAATAACATGAACATTATCTTAACTCACTCCTGTGTAAGAAAGGGATACTACAGTAGAAGGGAATAATTTGTGCTTGATTTGTCAAATAATTTGTATCTTAGCTTTGTGGATCAGTGCTGCTATTGTTTGTAATGATTATTCAGGGATTTGTTTATATATATCTGAGTGATTCTCAAAAAGTTACATACTGACCTTTTAGTTCTAATGTTTTGGACAGCTGACTTTTTATGTAAATTAATGTGAATAAAATGATTCAAACTCTTTTCCGATAAAATATTGTATTGTAAGTGTGTTTTAATCTACTTATTTTGATGATAAAAATCTGTAATACCCACATATAAAATGTCTATTTAATTTCCTGCCTCAATGTAATTCACTTATTTGTAAGAATGGAATTTGGGAATTTGTTACCAAGTATACCACAAATTGTTTTGTTTTTTAAGAAATAGTGGTCAACAGTAAAGAAAACATCCTGAATGAATGTAATGAATCTGGCAATTTGAGTTTCTGATCACACTAAAATATAAGAAATATACATCACAGTTTAACACATTTTCATTCAGTTAAGCTAATATTAAATAATTCCTCTTTATGTTGCCATACATTTGACTGATAATTTTGTCTAAATTGACTACAGTACGTATTCACTGTAAACTATACATGTTGCCAGCATCTGCGTTACTTGGGAAAACAAATGGAACTTGGAAATCGAATAAAAAGGGTTAGGTTAAAACACGCACTGAGTCTGGCTGTAAAGACGATACACTTTTATTTAAAGCAGGTTAATAATAAAACATTTGAAGTGCATAACTTACATATAAACACATTTCATTCAGTCCATACTATTTACAATGATTTGAAAAACTCAAACTGATGGAACGATGAGTATTTGGCATCTTTGGTTGGATGGGATGTCCCCATGTATGGCTTGTACACCAACATTCACATGACTGTTTGCTGGAGTATAAGGGCATGTATCAGTCCTTATTGAGTTTTAATTTAATTCTCATTTCAGCTTTTGGTAATCCAACTGTTTGGCTCTTGATGCCCAACACGTCCCAAAGATTGTTCAACATGGCCATGTTGAGGTTTCTCTCTCTCAGCTTGAGCTCATGTTCAACTGTAGAAGAAAGCATAAAGAGTATAAATTCACTATTATTGCATTCTATATTGCATTCTGTTCTATAAATATATATATATATATATATATATATATATATATATATATATATATATATATATATATATATATATATATATATATCCCCGTGTGTGTCTGTTTGTGTGTTTTGTTAACTCTAGACTTGCTCTGGCTCATTGTGTGGGGGTCATAGAGTAAAGGTTAAAGGTGGCAACCTCTGTGGACAGTCTGAAAACAGTAGGCGGCTCCGGTAGGCTGTCACATTGTATGTGTGTCCCCGCAGATACAGTGTCACATCACACACACATTTCACCATTGACACCCAACCAGAACAAACTTTGAAGCCCCTCACCCTGTCACTCTATAGAGTATGAAAGCTATATTATTGAGGACGTCTCATTGCTGTAATGGTTTTTATACTTGACCAAAGACATTTACAAAACCTGACCCTCATATAGACTTACCAAAATATTATTATATTAATTAAAAATTTTAGATGATTTGTGTGATCACAAGTAGGACCACAAATGTCATATTTTTGACAAAAAAATGCCAAACCTGTACACAGACACACAATAAACTCACACGTGGTGCCTTATGACACACCTTATATAGGCTACCTTGTGTGCTATGTGTGAGTCATTCGATTTAGCACCTGTCGTACTCCTTCCATTATTTTGTATTTTCCCACATTCGGAACACTTCGACTGCATATACATTGCTCACTAAAGGTCGCCAGGTGTTTTTGAGTGTCGAGTCCCACCCAAGCTTTACTGTGTGTGTGGCAGATAGTTAAAATGGGTTGTATTTATGGGGGTAGGGCTTTCCTCGTCTGTATGTGTGTCTCCCTGCTCAGGCTGTATAGGTTTGCAGTCTTTTGTGTGTATGTGTGTGTGGGTGTGGAGTGTTTGTGGAGTGTTTGTGTTTACTCCCAGTCCAAGAGAAAGTCTCACAGCTATAAAGATCCAATAATTTCCAAGCTCATTTAGTCCGGGTATTTACCCAAAGTCTTTTCCTCTCTAACTCGCTCTCTGTGTTTGTTCCACTGTGGCTTTAGGCCGCTGGAGATCTGACAGGCGGTTTGTTAATTAATGTGGCTGTTTTTCTTTGAACGGACCACAATGAAGAGGCCAACAACAATCTTAAATGACTCGCTGAGTGTTGTTGAGGAGTCACGAAAGTTATTTAAGGTATTTGGCGATTATCTGTTGCCAAATAGTTGCGCGCAATGTCAAAATTTGGGACGGTGCTTCTTTGAACAATGAGTTATGCTTTGATGTCTCAATATTTACTCATTCCACAGCGCAATAAAATTAAATTGTGTATGGGACTCACCTCAAGGGAACGGTACTCTTGAGTGAAGAGGTAGACAGCGCTTTTTCATGCAGTTGTGTCTCCGATATTTCCGCCTGAGATTTAGAAAATCTGAAAAAGGAGGCAAATAAAACACTTGTCAGTAACAATCAGAGCAATCGTAAACCTAAATTCTTAGCATTTTCCTGTAAACTAATCATTTCTCCCAAACATCAAAGGTACTACAAGGGTTCCTTGCGGCACTCCTATGGAAAAAACATTTTTGGTGCACTTATGAACTGTTCACTTAAAGCCATTTTGTTCTTAACTTTGTATAGTATGTAAAACATACTTTTCACTTTTACCTTTTGTGCAACATAAAAATAATGCTATACAATGCCATAGATTATAAGAACCATTTTGGCTGCATAAAGAACCTTGCCTGTTTAAGGTTCTTTGATAACGTATAAAGAAATGGTTCTTATAAGAACCTTAATTTGAATTTTTTATTGGGAGACCAAAAATAGTTATATGGCCATTGCTGTGAAGAACCCTTTGTAGCACCTTTATATTTAAGAGTGTGGGGGACAAGACATTTACAATATTGATTATAATATTGACAATCGGTGTTGGGGGAAGCACCCAGCACCCACCCAGGATCTACACTCCTGATTGGGGTGTTACCTGAAATAAAATCAAAATGAATGGTCTCCCCAGTAGGTAACAAACAATCTGGAGGGCAATATAACAATCAGAGGGTCTACTGATAACCGTCATGCGACTTCCCTCCATAAGCAGCTATTAGATCCTCACCCAGAGGAGCAGGGACAATGGCGCGAGACCCACGGGAGGAGATGCGCTTCACAAACGTGCGCCTTTGACTAAAGCTATGCGAACTCCGCACCTCCCTCTCTTTCTCTCTTTCACCGCGGTAACCCTATGCTAATGTATTATACCTATTGTGCTCAACATCATGACTAACAATGAATGCCGGTGCTTGATCGCCCACGGGCACCAGATTAATTGCGCATAGCCGCCACAGCAGCGGGAGATGAGAGTTTATACACGTAGCGCGTTCAAGTTACAGTAACTTACAGTAAACTTTCATTATACAAATCAAAAAGACATTCCTGCGGACGCTTTTATCAAATGCAACTTACACTGTAAGTTTGTATTAGTATCAGTGTGTTCCCTGGGATTCGAAACCATGACCTTTCCAGTTATTTACAGAAACAATTATACATTAATTTATAAAAAAACCGCACAATTTATAGTTATTAAATACATTAAAAAAATGCAAAACATAAGATTTATTGTGCAAGGGTCAAGGACTCGTCTCTAGCCTGTGTTAAGATGCAGGCAGGGGCGTCAAGTGCTACTTAAAATCACTCAAGGCACTGACCCTAAATCAGCCATGACTGACCACTGAGTCCTGCGCCAGGCAAATCTTATACTAATGAGTTATTTAGCTGACATTCATCCGTCTCATTGCTCCCTTTATGAAAATTAAAAATGGGTTTATACAGTAACCATAGCTTAAACATATTAACCATATTTTAACCACGATAGTTGTATGTAAAACTAAGGTAGGGTAATACAAATGGTATAAATAGACAAAAAAAAAACGAATACTAAACTTTTACTATAATAAAAACATGGTTAATTCTCATATGTTTGAACACGGAGAGCAGTTTGATATGACAAATAATATTATAATTCATTGATAAGTCCTTTCTGAGGTTCAAACTTACGACCTTTCGGTAACCACCTGCATGAGAACTTCACCCATTACACAACCACAACGCAAATCATAAGCACCTCCCTACAAAAACCATATAGTTTAATCATTATATTTGTAGTAAAACTATATGGTAATAAATCAATAAAAAAATCATTGATTTTACAGTAAAAAAAACATGTTTAATTTTCACAAGCTAAAAAGGTCATCTTTATTGCGCAAAATTAAATTTTATTTATTTAATTGAAAAATCTACTTATATGTTTGGCTAATAGCAAAACTGTGAGAAACCCCAACACAAAGTGAAAATGGTTTTACTATAGTTTAATGATTGTATTTTTGAGCAAAACCATAGTAACCACACAAAAAATGCAGGATTTTTTGTCGTACTCTAAAACTGGGGTAATATAAATGGTAATAATACAAATAAACAAGATTATTAGTATTATTTTAATAAAACCATGGTTAATTAATGTAGGGGTCTTGCAAAGTGAAAAAGCTAAATAAATGACATGAAATTTTTAATGCGCAAAAGTGATGTTATTACTAAAATAAAACCACAGTTATTCGCCTAAGGGTTGATTTAAACAGACCAAGTAACTAAAAACTTATTTCCTAACTTTCTTTACAAAATCATAAGTCTCTGGTTACGAAATAAAGCTTAAAACACCCAAACGCAAACTTCAGCATCCTTTAGTTTTATATAGCCTACCTTTTATTCATATCTTAAAGGATAATGTTAAATGCTTCCTTTGAAAAAAAACTGTGTGGTAAATAAATAAATAAATATATATCCAGGTAATAAATATTTTTACCGGTTTTGCCTGGTCTCTCGGCGCTGGTGATGAGCAGGGCTGCCAGAAGCAACAACAGGAGATACATTGGATGAAAGAATCTCATGGTGATGCTGCGTCCTCCGTTACCTCCAAGGACAAAGTCTGTATATATGTAGATATACTGATAGTAGAAGTCCTCTTTTTTGACTTCTGGTCTCAAATGGATGACCCCCTACAATAAACAATCTCTCTCGCTCTCTCTCTGTCTAACTTTATCCAAAGTTCCAAGTCGCTGTGTTCTTCTCATTAGAATGGATAGACAGAAGACCTGATGGGTATGAATGTCCAGTCAAGACAATGTAGCTTTACCCCCTTTTTATACAGACAAGAGAAAGGGGAGGAGAGAGAGAAAAGGGTGGAAGAGGGCACAAGAGAAGGAGGGGTATGGAAGACCTAAAACTGGGTGTGGACATGAGGGACACCCACACACACATTTTGCACATATTGACCCCACATGTATTAAGTATCAGATTTAACAAAAAAATATGTCAACTTATAAAATCTTTTGGTGGAAATTTCTTCACAAAGTTAACCATGACCCAAGAAAGATATTTTAAAGTGGTTTGCACTATTTTAAATGCTTATAAATTAGCCAAATTGTCATTCTGTGTGGGTACACTGTAAAAAAAATTCCACAGAAATTACAATGTTATTGCAGCTGGGTTGCCGGTAATTTACCGTAGATTTAAATTTATGTTATTTACTGGCAAGAGTTTGTTCAAAGTTAAATACATTTTAAATATTAACAAGTCTTTATCTTTACAGAATAAAACTATACAATAACAGCCTCATGCAAAGCATTCTGGGAACCAGAATTCATCATCAACCTTTTTCTGTTTTTTGCTTCAGATTTTGTTTCCCAGAATGTTTTGCTTGATGCTGATTTTTTAGTTTTACTCTGTAAAGACAAAGACCTGTAAATGTTAAATGTCCATTTAACTTTGAACAAAATGTTGCCAGTAAATAACATAAATTTAAATCTACGGTAAATTACCGGCAACCCAGCTGCAATTTCTACGGATTTTTTTAACAGTGTATGTTTTGCTGTGCAGCAAACTACATAAACTAAATTTTCAGTATAAAAATTTGGGTAACAAGTTTAATAATGGTATTTTGTTTTAATGACAACATGTGGTCAACTTAATCTATTTAAGAATGTTTAAATATGTGTGCTTTAATGTAAGTATAATGCAACATTTAAAAAACATTATAAAAGTCAGATTTGCTTGGGTATTGACCTAACATTTTGCACAATTTTTAAATATTCTTTTCATTTATTATTTATTTCTTTATTCGTGTTTCTTTAATTAATTTTGAATGTTTTAAAAATTGTAAAACTTCATGATTATATTGAGGTTTTATTAAAAAATATCCTGCTAAATTTTCTATCAGATTGTTACGTTTTTTTGTCTTTGTGGATAAATATGCATGTTATTTTCACTAAATGAATGTGCTTTTGAGTGGGTCCATTTATTTCAGCACTGGTCAATGAGGTTTGAATTATTGGTCAGTTATGTGTGTGCGTGTGTGTGAACGAGCTGTGAAGTGCTGATTATGGTGTAGCTGTTGGATCTATGAACTCTCTCTTCACTAATGAGCCACCATTGTGCTTCACTCCCCAGAACAAAACCTCACAACAGGAGAGCCAGTCTGACACACACTTACACACTGGCCAGAGTCTGTTAAAGCTAATGTCCACCTTTTTCATCAGAAGTATGGATTTGCATGTTGTAATACTCATCAGCTTGACTTTGGAAGCACCAAAAGTGCATGTAAACTGTCCAGGGACTTTGGAGGCATAACCTGGGAAATAAAGAAACAATAAAATTATTATTCACACACTGCGCATGAAGAAAAAGCTAGATTTCAACTCAGCCTGCATGTGTTAATTCAGGAACACCCCCGGTGTATCACAAGCTGCAAACATTTGCACGTAAATGTCTGTTGAATGAAGCCTCCTATTAGCTCAAGTACAAGTATAGCAAACCCACTGCGCTGGAGACTTAAAAAGATTGTTTACCCAATAACACAGTGGATTATGGAAGAGTCTCTTTGACTTACTGATGGAGAGAGAGAGAGAGTTTTATTTTGGCACAACCTCTATTGTGCACATTCTTTTCCGATACTAAACTGGACAGATACTACACATTGTGTTATGGGTCCAATATGGTAATGTTATTAGATTTACAGATACTGCACGTCTGTGTGTCCCAGTGCGCATGTGCTGCGAACGGCTCGGCTTGTGCAAGACAATGTGTATAACTAGTATAATATGCAAATATGCAATGAGTGGGACATTCAGGCAAACAAATGCAAGTAAATATCAGGTCATTTGTATGAGTACGTGAATGAAGACAATTAATAATGGGTGTGTGGGGAGGGGTTGTCGGCTTTAGAGATAAAATGAGTGTGAGAGTGGGCCTTACTTGACCTCTTGGAGTGTAAGTGTGTGTTTGTGTCCATAATTAAGTACATATGTGTGCAATCCAATGGTGTGTCAGCCATATGTGTGTCCACTCTTTGACCTTTCTTATAAGTGTGTGTGTGCGTTCATTTATCTTCTTTTTTGATACACAATAGGCTTCTCGGGGACATAAAGTGTCGCTTTAAGTTTGGGGGTGTCGTGCAAAATTTTAAATGAATATAATCGGTCTGTAAGTACAAGTGTGTATGAAAATATCTCATAGTTGTTTTTAGGCATCTATTTGTGCGACCTGTGTTTGTGTTCATTTATCTTTTTGTTTGATACACTATAGGTTTCTCGCGGACACAAAGTGCCGCTTTCAGTTTGTGAAGTGTGTTGCAAAATTTTAAATGAATATAATCGGTCTTTAAGTGTAAGTGTTTAGGAAAATATCTCAAAGTTGTTTAAAGGCATCCATTTGTGCGACCTGTGTGTATGTTGATTTATCTTTTTGTTTGATACATATATAGGCTTCTCGTGGACACAAAGTGCTGCTTTCAGTTTGTGAAGTGTCTTGCAAAATTTTAAATAAATATGATCAATCTATAAGTGTAAGTGTGTTTAAAAATGTCTCATAGTTGTTTTTAGGCATCCATTTGTGCGACCTGTGTTTGTGTTCATTTATCTTTTTGTTTGATACATTCTAGTGGACACAATGTGCCGCTTTCAGTTTGTGAAGTGTCTTGCAAAATTTTAAATAAATATGATCAATCTATAAGTGTAAGTGTGTAAGAAAATATCTCATAGTTGTTTTTAGGCATCCATTGGTGCAACCTGTGTGTTTGTGTTCATTTATCTTTTTGTTTAATACATATATAGGCTTCTCTTGGACACAAAGCCCCGCTTTCAGTTTGTGAAGTGTCTTGCAAAATTTTAAATATATATGATCAATCTATAAGTGTAATGTGTATAAAAATGTCTCATAATTGTTTTTAGGCATCCATTTGTGCGACCTTTGTGTGTGTTCATTTATCTTTTTGTTTGATACATATATAGGCTTCTCGTGGACACAAAGTGCTGCTTTCAGTTTGTGAAGTGTGTTACAAAATTTTAAATGAATATAATCAGTCTTTAAGTGTTTATGAAAATATCTCAAAATTGTTTTAAGGCATCCATTTGTGCGACCTTTGTGTGTGTTCATTTATATTTTTGTTTGATACATATATAGGCTTCTCGTGGACACAAAGTCCTGCTTTCAGTTTGTGAAGTGTCTTGGAAAATTTTAAATAAATATGATCAGTCTATAAGTGTAAGTGTGTATGAAAATGTCTCATAGTTGTTTTTAGGCATCCATGTGTTCGACCTGTGTGTTTATGTTCATTTATCTTTTTGTTTGATACATATATATGTTTCTCGTGGACACAAAGTGCCGTTTCAGTTTGTGAAGTCTTGCAAAATTTTAAATATATATGATCAATCTATAAGTGTACGTGTGTATGAAAATGTCTCATAATTGTTTTTAGGCATTCATTTGTGCGACCTGTGTGTTTGTGTTCATTTATCTTTTTGTTTGATACACTATAGGTTTCTTGCGGACACAAAGTGCCGCTTTCAGTTTTTGAAGTGTCTTGCAAAATTTTAAATAAATATGATCAATCTATAAGTGTAAGTGTGTATGAAAATGTCTCATAGTTGTTTTTAGGCATCCATTTGTGCGACCTGTGTTTGTGTTCATTTATCTTTTTGTTTGATGCACTATAGGTTTCTCGCAGACATAAAGTGCCGCTTTCAGTTTATGAAGTGTCTTGGAAAATTTAAAATAAATATGATCAATCTATAAGTGTAAGTGTGTATGAAAATGCCTCATAGTTGTTTTTAGGCATCCATTGGTGCGACCTGTGTGTTTGTGTTCATTTATCTTTTTGTTTGATACATATATAGGCTTCTCTTGGACACAAAGTCCCGCTTTCAGTTTGTGAAGTGTCTTGCAAAATTTTAAATATATATGATCAGTCTATAAGTGTAAGTGTGTATGAAAATGTCTCATAGTTGTTTTTAGGCATCCATGTGTTCGACCTGTGTGTTTATGTTCATTTATCTTTTTGTTTGATACATATATAGGTTTCTCATGGACACAAAGTGCCGTTTCAGTTTGTAAAGTCTTGCAAAATTTTAAATATATATGATCAATCTATAAGTGTACGTGTGTATGAAAATGTCTCATAAATGTTTTTAGGCATCCATTTGTGCGACCTGTGTGTTTGTGTTCATTTATCTTTTTGTTTGATACACTATAGGTTTCTTGCGGACACAAAGTGCCGCTTTCAGTTTGTTAAGTGTGTTGCAAAATTTTAAATGAATATAATCTGTCTGTAAGTGTAAGTGTGTATGAAAATATCTCAGTTGTTTTTAGGCATCCTATTGTGCGACCTGTGTGTTTATGTTCATTTATATTTTTGTTTGATACATATATAGGATTCTCGTGGACACAAAGTGCCGCTTTCAGTTTGTAAAGTGTCTTGCAAAATTTTTAATAAATATGATCAATCTATAAGTGTAAGTGTGTATGAAAATGTCTCATAATTGTTTTTAGGCATCCATGTGTTCGACCTGTGTGTTTATGTTCATTTATATTTTTGTTTGATACATATATAGGCTTCTAGTGGACACAATGTGCCGCTTTCAGTTTGTGAAGTGTCTTGCAAAATTTTTAATAAATATGATCAATCTGTAAGTGTAAGTGTGTATGAAAATATCTCAAAATAGTTTTAAGGCATCCATTTGTGCGACCTTTGTGCATTTATCTTTTTGTTTGATACATATATAGGCTTCTAGTGGACACAAAGTGCTGCTTTCAGTTTGTGAATTGTCTTGCAAAATTTT
This sequence comes from Paramisgurnus dabryanus, assembly GCF_030506205.2. Classification (NCBI taxonomy): domain Eukaryota; kingdom Metazoa; phylum Chordata; class Actinopteri; order Cypriniformes; family Cobitidae; genus Paramisgurnus; species Paramisgurnus dabryanus. The sequence continues at coordinate 40,622,052 of NC_133340.1, read as the reverse complement.
AAATAAATATGATCAATCTATAAATGTAAGTGTGTATGAAAATGTCTCATAATTGTTTTAGGCATCCATTTGTGCGACCTGTGTGTGTGTTCATTTATCTTTTTGTTTGATACACTACAGGCTTCTCGGGGACACAAAGTGCCGCTTTCAGTTTGTGAAATGTGTTGCAAAATTTAAAATGAATATGATCGGTCTGTTACAGTGTGTATAAAAATGTCTCATAGTTGTTTTTTAGGCATCCATTTGTGCGACCTGTGTGTGTGTGACTACACATCCTCTGAGCTTTTTTCATGTCAATTAGGATTAGAACCCAGCATGTAGCTAATGGACGATGTAGGGACACAGACCAACACGGCCGACACTTTGGTCCTAAAATCAGCTTTTGACCCCATCTCAGTATGTGTGTGTTAAGTTTGTTGATTTGTGGGCACTGCAAATGCCCTTGAAGTTATTTACTGGTTTACGGTGTTTGCAAAAATGTTCCTCATCAATGCCATACAATCTATATTCAATGTCTTTAAAATTCTCCCCTTTGGTTCACATTGTACTCTGCGCTTTATACCCTTAATTTAAATATGCAAATGAAGGTGTATTCTTATTCGGAGCCACCTGGTATCCATGAAGACTGATACCCATAGAAAAGAGACAGAGATGTAGGTATTACAAGCATTGAAAACACAGGCTCACTCAGATTTGAAATGCCAGACGCACACACAGGCCGATGGCTTGGGTGGGTCTGTGACCATGTGTCTGCGTATGTTGTAATGTTTGTTTTATTGGGGATTAGATGTCATTACCTGGATTAACCTGCCTGCGCAAATAAATACTTTTGCCAGATAGGTGACCGCCTCCACCCACTGTATCGACACAGACTTCAGTGGCAAATCTCTAGCCCTAAGGTGCAGTTTTGCTGCATGGGAGAGAAATGGATACTGTGTGAGTTTCTGTACTGTACACTCAAAAAACACAAACAGTGCTAAATAGCACTAAAAGTAGTTAATCGGCTCGTAATCATAGGGGAACCATTTTAAGTGCCATATAGCCCCTATGTAGTACCTGTGTAGAACCATATTGTGCTATATAGAACCATATCTGGTGCTATAGTGGTGCTATATCACCCCCGGATGGTTCTTTGTAGGTGCTTTATAGGTGCTATATAGCACTAAAAATGGTTCCCGTATGATTACGAGCTTTTAGTGCTATTTAATGTACAGATTCTGTATTTCAGGTATGCAACCTGTAAATTGTAATATGGCAATAATGCTTGTAAATGTTGATGCTCTGCGGTAATTAAGAAAGGAATTTCATATGCGGACAGATATTCACACACTGACCTCAAATACACCCCTGTCCCACCAGGGAGAGGTCGAGTCCATCCCTCAGGATCAAGAGCACATAATGTGTCAATCAGTAGACAAACACCCCCTACACACACAAGTGTGCATACTACAATAAAAGTTGGCAGCCAATGAGGAACCAGCCTTTTTTTTGAACGATTAAAATGTATTTTTGGGGTACCTATGTTACTTTGAGAAGATTGTGATGTTATTAAAATATAATTTTACAGACAGGGTCACATATACATAACAGTTTATAAATGACTAGATCATCTATGTTTACACATTAGTTCATTCCTCTTTACATAATAATGTTTGTTTTATCCCAGCGCTGAGTTCAAAGTGAAAATGTTATTGTTGCTGCCAAGTGCATTTGTATCATTTGTATACACTTGTTCAGTGTAACAGGAAATGTTATCAGAGTGTAGCTTTGTTGCTTGTTGCAAAAGCAGATAAGAGTGGCATTCCCCATAACCTTTCTTCCTCCAAAACTAGATTACTACCCCCATTTACAACACACACACACACACACACACATACACACACCGGCTAAGGGAGAGGGAGAGAGACAATACCTCCTTCTGGAGTTTACAACTCTACAACAAGTAGTTACTGCCAGGAAGCACAAACCCAAACTACTCCCCCAACATACTTCATCTCAAACAGATCTTCCTCCACATTTAAACACTTTTATAAAGCCCATATTATAAATACCATATCACCACAACTTTTTTATAATAAAGAGGAGTGATTTTAGAAACTGTAGGTAGTGTTGTACTTCACTTTAGTTTGTTCAAATGTATCTCCTTAGGGCAGATCTCTTTAGGCCAACGAGATGGTACCAGGGGGGCCCAGTTTTATGACATTTTTAAAATATACTTATTTATCATGAATTCTGTGTAATTAAACCTAAAAAAAAATAAGGCTACTAACCAACAGCACTACTTTGTATAAGTTAATATGTTATGTTTAATTAAAATGTTACATTTTAGAACAAATTTGTCGTAAATTGTCTTTGGTGTGCCGCAAAATAATGCACCGTACACAAGGGGGGCCACACGCTGAAAAAGTTTGAGAACCACTGACTTAGGACATACACATAACTGTGTGTATAGGACTTTAATAGAAATGTTTGGTTTACAGTTTCCAAAAAACTCAGTTCACTTTTTTACCATTAGAGGGCGCCCAATAGGTTGAATCCTTTTGTACAATTGAAAATGACTGTCAGTCTCACATTTATGCAGAATACACTTTCAGTGAAAGGTACTAAAGCTGTCACTGGGGCGGTACCCTTTTAAAAAGTAAACCCCAAAAATGTACCCTTAAAGGGATAGTTCACACAAAAATAAAAATTCTGTCATTTACTCACTCTCATGTTGTTACAAACCTGTATATATTTCTTTGTTCTTTTGACGATAACGAAGGAAGAAATTTTGAGGAATTTTTTGTAACCAAGCCATTCGTGTGCCCCATTCACTTCAATAGTAGAAAAAAAGAAGCAATTTTTATTTAAGTAGCAATTTAAAGTTATGTTTGACTTTAAGTTGTTTTCGTTTTCTTCAAATCAGTTTGAATATGTTTAAGATTATAGCGTTTGCTATATTTTCCTTCTGCTGTCAACAGACTTTGTGAACTTGATTTTGTTTCTGTTGTTGACACACACACCATACATTCTTGAAAATAAATGCTTTCAGGTTTTGAGAAGTTTACCAAATGCTTCATCCTAATGATAAACAGCACACAGAACCCAAAAAATTCATTTATCATTGTTTATTCACTCATGTTGAATACACAACCTGTATACATTTCTTTGTTCTGATTAACACAAAGGAAGATATTTTTAAGAATGTTTTTAACCAAAGCGATCAGAGGCATCCTTGACTTCTTTCTTCTGATCGGTCTGCTTTTGGGAAATTAAAGACAGCACTCGTATATAAACAAATTGAAGAAAAACATTTTCACATTTGTACATTTTCTAATATGTAATAATACAATAAATACGAATGTTAATTTAATACATTCTCACCCACAGTCTAGCAGCAATAAAAACACGAAAACTGCACTAAAATATTAAAAATACATAATAAAATATTTTAAATCTGTTTTGATTTAACACTGAATTCAAAGCTCCAGCATCTTCACAAATGGCTTCTGCAAAACCACACTGTCAGAAAGAAAGATATACAAAAGCTGTCATTGGGACGATATACCCTTTTAAAAATGTAACAATAAGTACCAGTTCGGGACAAATGTGTATTATTTTTTTAACACTATATGTATCTTTGAGGTAGTAATACACACGCTTTAGGCACAAAGGTGTACTTTTTAAAGGATACTGCCCAAATGACAGCTTTTGTAACTTTTTCGGAGAGTGTATGAGACGTCACACTCTTGGCCTGCCTGTTGCTTTGCATCTCATCCGAAAATCCTCCGGTCAACTGCACTCAGATGTGTGTTAGTATGTTCATGGTACGTCTATAATGATTTTGTTGCAAGGTCGTTTTTTCTTTGATTTTTTCTTCCGATGTGTAATCCTCAGCTCTGTCTGAATATCATCTAGGACACATATACAATCATTGCAAATATTTGCAGTTTTAAATTATATGACTGTTTCAGTGCTTGGGTGTGTGCTTAAAGAAAATTTGTTTACCTTGATCATTTCGATGATGTCTGTAGATAGCAACCAGGGCAAATAAGCACATGACAGTGAAAGCAATGACGATGAAAACCAACTCCAAACCTGAAAACGGCAGATCCATAACAAACGCACACTCTTACAGCCCTACAGAGAGAGAAAGAGAGAGAGAGAGAGAGAGAGAGATACATTCAGATATGATATATAACTTAATAATACAGCATTAAACAGTTCTTCATGTCTTTTATCTGAACAATTTAATGGTTACTATTAGAAAGTACCATTTTGTACCCAAAGAGTGCATATTAGTACTTTAAAGGTACATATTGGTAGTTCAATGATACATATTTGTACCTAAATGGTTCATATTAGCAGTGGTGGCTCTTGACTGCTCTTCCGAGGGGCACAAATTAAAAATATGTGTTCGTAGTGTCATGTGTGTTGCTGGTGTTTTCAAAATATGTGTTTGTTGCGTCATGTGAACCATGTGCATCACGTGTTTTGTCAAAATAAGTGCCTGCGCTGCACACGTTTCAAAACCGTTTATGATAAAAGAGACGCTCACGTTCACAAAATACACGCAAGACACTCCCTTTACACTAAACTATGATTATGCATGAGATTATGTGAGTATCTGGGAAATGTGAGCGTCTCTTTTATCATAAACCCTTTAGAGGGTTTTTAAAGGGTACTGCCCCAGTGACAGCTTTTGTAGGCTACCTTTGTTTTTGACAGTGTATTATAAAGAAATTATTCAAAGTATTGTAATTTAAGAATGCTGTAAAATGCTACAATAAACTAACTGTAAGTTACATTACTATAATGCATGCTAAAAACTACATCACAAATATTAAATAGATTAATAGATCAATGCATGTACAGTACTACTGTTGTGGTGCTGTAATGGTCAAAAATGGTCCCAACCTGTCACTGGGGCTGTACCAAAAAGGTCCTAATATACATTTGATACCAATATGTACCTTTGAGCTACTATTAAGCACTCTTGGGTAGCAATCAGTGTTGGGGGTAACGCATTACAAGTAACGCGCATTACGTAATAATATTACTTTTCTGAAATAACAAGTAAAGTAATGCATTACTTTATAAATGTACATATTAATATTTGAGTTACTTTTAAAAAAAGTAATGCAAGTTACTTTTTAGTTTAATTATTTCTTCGCCATGCGAGCCTTCTTCCAGGCCCTCGGAATCCGACACAGCATCTGTTGATTTTTTCGACTTTTGCTTTGCTGGTTTAGGTGACATTACAGACAACGTTCACTTTAAAAACAAACAATGAACGAATTTTAAATGAAACAGGGGTAGTAATCAATAAACCTTAATATAATGACAGCGGAGCCCACTCGCGCGTCTTGTCAGCACATCGCCATAACCGGAAGTCTCTTAGTTTAATTAATTCAATTTAAAAATAAAATAATGTACTGAATTAAACTGAACATATTAACGTAGAATTATGCGCCTGAGCGGGAACAGTTTGCGTCAGAAACGTAGATGGCAGGCCAGATCTTGACATTTTTGCGATCATAAAATCCACCTGCAAGGCCTGAAAGAGGTCAAGCCTCAGCCAAGTAAGAAAAAGTAACTTAAAAGTAACTTAAAAGTAACGTAAGCATTACTTTCCATGAAAAGTAACTACGTAACGCAATTAGTTACTTTTTTGGGCAGTAACTTGATATTGTAATGCATTACTTTTAAAAGTAACTTTCCCCAACACTGGTAGCAATATGGTGCAAAGGGATTATTATTTTTAATAAAAAATTTCTTACGCTGCTTCCTGTTTTAATAAATGTAAAGTATGAATGACCTTATCATAAAGGTATCTCTTTTATTTACAAATAAACACACCCTTTTATAGCACAATATTGTTAAAATAAAGCACCACTCACCTTTGAATTTACAGTAATATCGTAAAATACTATCCACAAAAATCTCACATTATGCATACACTATAAGTAAGGGATAATGTAGAGGCAGCCGGTAGTTATTGGGAAATAAGCCCCGACAGTGTGATCAGGACCCGACGCGAAGCGGAAACTGGACATGAATATGAATTTGAAACATTTTATTGGCATATTTGTTTTAAATTAAAATTTTTATCCTTCCGCGAAACTTTGCACAGATGCATAAAATGATCGTAATTAAGTAATACCTAATTAAGATCCTCTGCTTCATACTCTGTCTCCATTTTTTTCTCTTTTAACCAGTCTTTGAGAAGTTTTAATGCCCATTCTGTATTTTTTTTTGTGTGTTGGCTTCGTAGCTGTCATGTTCTATTTTGTTAAGTTCAGTCTCAGTAAGCTCTCTGTGTCTTGTCGTTGTTCGTTCTTCTATCCACTGTTTAAATGTTTTGTTTTTTCCGTACATGTTAAAATTATGGTTGTCCAGTGTTTGTCACAAGATGGCGCCAAACAGCTAGTAATCTTTATTGGCGCGGAGCGATTTTAATCGTACAAGTAGTACCGGCTATGCGTTATTACTTTGGAGCGGTTATTATTTGAAAAGAATGAACCTGCAAATGTCTCAACTGACCAATCAGAATCAAGCATTCCAGAGAGCCGTGTAATAAAAAATGATATTAAATAAGATATATTTTTGTGTTACTTTAACTTAAACAAATTAGGTTAAACAATTTCACATTTTATGTCAAAATGTAAAAAGTAGATTGAATTGACCAAGTTGTTTTATCTTCATGCTGCATTTTATTTTTACAGTGATAGTGTGGATTTTATGCTGTCACATTTATTTTGTTTATGCCATTATTTCATCGTCAGCTGTTGTGATGTGTGATGAGGTTTTATTACACTGTGCATGATCTATACACTGTTAAAAGTAAAAGTTAGATCAACTTACTTCAATTAGTAACACCTTAAATATTTTGGGTTGAAAAAACTTCTTTTTAGGCACATTTTTAGGCATCACTAATTAAAGTGATTTTTAAGTTGATACAACATTTACTTTTATAGTGTATTTATATTCACCCAGAGCCTAATCTGATTAACTTCCATTTTTATTTTTACTTTAATATACAATTATTATTGTGGTATTATATGAAAAAGTGAATCGAGGCTCAGCTGCTGAAAAACCTGAGACACATGCACAAAAGTCTGACTGCACAAATCATATCCATAATCAAGCTACTTGTACACAGGATCAATAAACTCCATTGAGCCGGAGATGTGGGTGTGCTGTTTGAATGTGTAACTGGATAGGCTGAAAAGATCGTTTACTTTGTCAACATTTACTCTGATGTTGTCCCAAATTCATATCTTCTGTGATAGAGTAGGGACTGACAGGCTCAATCTGTCTACATTCACTTTCATAAATGTAGAGATAGATTACATAAAAGCATCTCAGGGTATCTATATAAGTGTAATAAAGAGCAGTGCCAACATTCCTGTCAGACAGAGTTTTCAGAATTTATTTTTGTCTGTGTTATTCCACATTGTAATAACACAATAAATAGTTGCTTTGTAGTGAAGTCATGCAGTATAAAAGCAAAATTACAAGATAATCACAACCTTGGGATATGATTAACCTAATTTACACTTTTCATCAACTTTTATGGCATAGTATTGACATTTAAGCATATTTTACAGCATAATATGAGAATACATTATTCTATTGTCAACATTCACATTTATAAAGGCTTAAAACTCAACATATAGAGAGGTGAGATTAAGAAGTAAATATAAATACCTTTTTCGCTTTCCCTCACAGGATTTAACTTATTCCATTTATACCACACACAGCGTATGAAACATGCTTAAGTTTTAAAGCCTTGTGTTTTACGAGCTTTCTAACACACAACAATCAAGGTCCAGTTCTTCCCACTTCCTTACAGCTGTTATAAACCACGTCAACGCGTTCAAACATACTTTTCATACTTTTGCTTCCAACAAATACATGCCGTCTTTATTGTTTACCCTTGTTTGCAGCTGGATTCAATCCAGGTGATCAGTTTGCAAGCGAACTTTAAGCAGCTGCGTGCAGGTCAGGTGTGTTGACTGTTCCCAGAACAGTGTTACAGAGTCCACAAAGTACGATGATACGCAACGCCAAATCTTCAGTTTTTAGAAGTCCATTGATTAATAGATTCATGCCACACACAAAACATAACTGATCCCAGAACAGTCTTCTTTACAAATATGTTTCCATTGAATGCAGTCACGACTCAGATGATGATTAGTGGCTCTTCAAGTCTTTCTTTGCTATCTTTGTTGTCTTTTTGAGAAAAAAAGGAAAGAACAAACCAAGTCCACGTCACAGTTTAAACAAGTTAAACTAGTTTGGTTAAATTACTCCAGATTGGGTTAGGCTACTGCAAATATGTGAAATGTGCTGAGTAGTTGAGGAATGATGATGAAGTTTCATACACTACATAAAACATAAAATTCATAAGTTTAACCCTAACCATATACTTCAGTTGGTAACACTTAAAAACTAAAATGAAAAATGTAAGGTTAAAAAACTTTTAAAATTACTTCAATTGGTAACACCTAAAAAGCATTTTAACCTAAATTTTCACTAAAATGGACACTTCACTTTTTTGAAAATAGGCTCATTTTCCAGCTCCCCTAGAGTTAAATATTTGATTTTTACCGTTTTGGAATCCATTCAGCTGATCTCCGGGTCTGGTGCTAGCACTTTTAGCATATCTTAGCATAATCCATTAAATCTGATTAGACCATTAGCATCACACTCATAAATAACCAAAGAGTTTTGATCTTTTTCCTATTTAAAATTCGACTCTTATGTAGTTACATCGTATACCAAGACAGACAGAAAATTAAAAGTTGCGATTTTCTAGGCAGATATGGCTTTACACAGACAGTGCCTAAAAATTACCAAGGGGTTTCAGGCGCCTTTACAGCTAGTTTGATGAATGAAGGTATATCACTACGCCTGCTGCAGCCATGGTATGACAGCAAAGTCCTTGCTTATTACGCCAGAATGAGAGTATAGTTCCTAGCCATATCTGTATAGAAAATTGCAACTTTAATTTTCGGTCGGTCTTAGTACACTACAGAAGAGTCAAGTTTTAAATTGGAAAATATCCAAACTCTTTGGTTATTTTTGGGCTCGATGTTAATGGTCTAATCAGATTCAATGGATTGTGCTAAGCTATGCTAAAAGTGGACGCGCCAGACCCGGAGATCGACTGAATGGATTCCAAAATGGTAAAAATTGAATGTTTAACTCTAGGGGCACTGGAAAATTTGCATATTTTCAAAAAAAGTGGAGTGTTCCTTTAAAGGGTAACTAAACTCCTGGTCAGAGCGTGACTCCACCCACTGGCAATATTTGAAAAATGCAAGAAAAGTGGGCAGATCCCAACGGAGATAGAGGGGACGAACTAAAGCTCGTACCAAGTGTGTGGTGAGATCGTAACAAGGGCGTGGTGAGCTTGAATCTGCTTAAGTCACGAGTAATTTTTTGGACCCAACATCCAATAGGAAAATTCAACTGCAGTAGCCACCGTTCAACCTGAAGAGGGCAGCACTCAGACGTTTTTACACCAGATATTGTAGTATTGAAACACTTTATACCCAATTGTGAAAAAACTTACTAAAATCAATGAACAGCACTAATAAAGCATCATTCTTACAGATCATAAACCAAAAAAAAGTTGGTTTAGGGTTTAGTTACTCTTTAAATTGAGAAAATGTAAGTTAAAAAACCTTCAACTTATTATATCCAACTTTCACTTTTCATTTACAGTAAACATGTACACCATTTGTGCTGGAAACATGAGTGATGCATCAATTTTGTAAAACTGTAACATTTATCTGTCGCTTATACAGAAGCCTACCTGTACTTTGAATGCATCTCTCCTGTATTAGACCATACAGGGTAACAACACTGAATATTAAAAGAGAACAGACAACCGTGCACCATTCCATCTCAGTGAAGGGAGAGGCCATCTGCTTGAGATGAACAAAGAAACACAAATACATTGCGAAATCAAAGCACAGCTAACATTTCACACACCCTGCAGCATAAACACTATAGTATTATAATCATTTATGAACTTGGCAGATTCTTTTGTCCAGAGCGACTTACAGTGTACTCAAGATTTACATTTTTTAACAGCAGGTGTGTTCATTGGGAATCCAATCCATGGCCTTGGCTTTGTAGGACCATGGACTTGAGCTACAAGAAAATTGAATGTAGTTATGCTGACAAAATAACAACACTAATAACTAACATCATCCTAATTCATTCATTAAACTAGCTGTAAATTAGCAACACACAAACATAACAATGATTCAAAACTCCTAAAAATGAAAAAGCACATAACTATTTCCTTTCTTCGTATAGCCTACCCTTAGTATGTAAACGTATGCATTTCTTATTAAAAGCTCAAATACTTACGTGTATTAGCGCGCATCCAGGCATTCACTTTAATGGTCATTGACGATGCGCATTATGCCTATTAGGCTCTGCGTGTGCACCTGTTTGTACACAGACAGAACTGTAATACAATAAGGGGGTAACCATAACGGGTGGCTCAAATTGCTCGGTGAGATTAACTAATGATGGTTCTACCTTGGATACCAGGTACACATACAAAGACAGACGCACACAAGAGCTCTAACCGAGTCACGATCATGCAAATCCCAGGTGGAGTATCCCTCGCTACAAAATGTTTACATACACTTTGACTCACCGTGGATTTGAATATATCCAATGTTTCAGCATGTATATCATTGGTATATAAAATTCCTTTTACAAAAATATACTGATTAAGTCAAGAAGAGTTTCAACTAGAAACCGAATTGTGTAGCCTATTACACCCAAACCTCACTAAAATATGCGGTACACGTGTCATTAATGTGACATCCGTCATGTAAACTTTGTGTACTCAGTGGAGTGAAATGCACTGCTTTGTTCGGTATGCAGAATGATCTCTTTTGCGGGATGTGAGGGACTATAGGGGGTTGTGTTAATGTTTGTATCTTCCAAATGCAAATTTGGAGTCCACCTCAAAACTTAAAAAAGAAAACATCTAAACACCTGTTTGAACAAATAAACCTTCTGTTTTTTTAGCTTCAATTTTGTTTATTATTTTGTGTGTTATTCAGCGTCTTCTTAATAAATAAATGTAAATGTATCTATGTAATGTATTATTAAAACTTTTTTGTTTCAAAATCCACATAATGAAGCGTTCGTGCTGCAAGTGAATTGCACTGCGCATGTGCAAAAATCAAGTTTTGTCAGTTGTCAGAACATTTGCATGTTCTACCTGTGGTTCCTGATTTGATCACGCCAAAAATATTTGAATCAAAGTGTTTTGTCATCATCATACAGAACAGGGTTTCCCAAACTGGGGTAAAGGGCATATGATACACATATAATAAAATAATACATACATATAAAAGCTTACAGTAAGCCGTTTTAACATTATGGGGCGGTTTCCCAGACAGGGATTGGACTATTTCTAGACTAAAAAAAATTTAAGAGCTGCCCAAACTGAAAACAACTGGCACTAACATATCTTAAAATACATCAGTATACATTTGTTTTGCCTTTAAATGCACACAAGTAATGTTTTAAGTAAGGCATGTTTGTTAAAACTAGTTATATATCCTAATTAAACTAGGGCCTAGTCCTGGTTTAAAGGGATAGTTCACTTTAAAATAAAAATTCTGTCATAATTTACTCATCCCTTATGTTGTTCTAGACCTGTATGAATTTTATTTTTCTGATGAACACAAAAGAAGATATTTTGAGAATTTTGAGTAAACACACAGCAGTAAGTGACCATAGACTTCCATAGTAGGAATAAATAAAATATGATGGAATTTAATGGGTACCATCAACTGTGTGCTTACCATCATTTATCAAAATATTTTCCTAGTCATTTATCACAATACTCCCAAAATATTTTTTTCCTACTGTGAAAGTCAATGGTCGCTTACTGCTGTGTGTTTACCATCATTTCTCAAAATATCTTCTTTTGTGTTCATCAGAAAAAAGAAATTCATACAGGTTTAGAACAACATGAGGATGAGTAAATGATGACAGAATTTTCATTATAAAGTGAACTATCCCTTTAAGCTAATCCCTGTCTGGGAAACCATCCCTACATAACCCATTTGAATGTTGGTTTAAATGTTTATATGAAAATGTGGGAAACATTTCAAGAGCGTAGATGCAAAATACCGGTTTGATGGCAGAATCACTTTAATAGTTAAAGTAAATAGTTCAAAAATAAATTATTGATTCAAGCTAATGTGGAAGATGCCAGGAATTTTAACACGAAAACTGCAAAAAAAGTCACAGGACAGAGGTGAGGGACGGCTATATAGAGACCTCTTAGTGCTGATTGGTTGAATAACATGATCATGCTCCTCCTGAACTTAGTTAAATAAACATAATTTAATAATCACCAGGTTAAAAATTCTGGATAGTTGAATTGAAAATGCAAATTACCCTTTCATCCGTGTGTGTGTGTGTGTACAGCTCAACCTTTGTATAGTTTTTGGTTTGTGGAAGGAAGGGGTGGCAATTGTGCAGCCCCAAACATCTTTATTAAAATGGGCATCACAAAATTTTTGTCTATAACTCTAACAAATAAACCAGTTAGTCTAATGTGAAAGATTTACTACTATATAAATGACAGTGTAATTAAGATGTTTTCATCATTTCTTTTAGGAAGTTGTGGCAGACTGTGCTCTCTTTTCTGTCCCGTGTGAGAGCACTGAGACAGACACAGCCTCTATATCAGGATTTTACCAGCAGGATGCTAGAAAAAATGTCCCATCACACTCAGTGCTTGCACATCCCTTAATGATGCACTCACTGCCACCAACCAAGACATCAGAGTGGAGGCGGGCAGTATATTGTGAACCCAAAAGTGCCTGGTGGTTACGACGGGCAGGTTAAGTTAGGAGCTGAAAGCGTCTTGATATTCAGACCTCAGTACAGCACCTGCAGTTTGATGTGCCTCATGACAATAGTTTTGTCACCACATATATGCAAAGGCTATACAGCTTTACTTAAAACACATGCTGCCAAATGATGTGGATGCAGAAGGTACGACTGCAGTTGAGTGACAGCTACATAAAAATGGTATCAAATGCAGCTCAGTAGTGCATAGGTTGTTCCTGCTATTTTAAAGGAAAACACCACTGTTTTTCAATATTTTTTTAAATATATAGTTCTCATTTCTTATCCGCTTAGAAAATCGCCACCTCTTGTAACAGTCATTAAAACATGGAAGTGTTTGGTCCTTCTAAATTCATTCCTGTTTGGATCCTAAGGAATGAATGGGGCTAGGCTAAATGCTAACACATTCACAAAACAACATGCTGTGCAAAGATTAAGTGATCTTTGATAATCGATTCTGAATCGACCACATTTTAAAAAACGATTAATCGAAAAATCTATTTTTTTGACCAGCCCTACATACATACAGTAGAAACAACATAAATTGTAGTCTTTAGTAACTTTATTTATCATTAAATAAATATGTCAATAAACGTATTGTGCAAACATTGTTATAATTTTAACATATAACAATACTGACTGGCAAGGTGTTAAATGACTTCAGTTTCCTATGCCCTTTTCCACATGGATTCTCACATGTGATATTTTTCTAGTGTGTCACCTCAAATCCTATAAATAGTTTTAATGGTACAAAAAGCCGAACACATTTGTGGCAAAATAATTAGGAAAATTAAAGCCTCGATCAGCTATTAAATGGTCAAAGAAGGTCATTCGAACCGGAATGTTTTGTTATAACCTTTTCGCTAACACAACCACCCCAGACTTTCAATATAAATGTAAATGCTGATTCCAACAAGGAACTTCACACTATTATATTGTAACCTGTAGTCTTGAAAAGGGTGCAGAGATTTCTTTTCATATCTTTTCTGGACGGTCACCGGACAGTTCCAAAACTCACTCAGAAGTGAAAAGCTAGATCTTCATTTATTTAAGTCTAGAAGAAGATTCCCCAGGAAGATTCCCACAAGAAACTGCTCGTGAATGGCAAGGATGGTCGATGATGCTTTCCACTTTGTCGTCGGGTAAGGGACGAGGTTGAAAAACACAAAAGCAATTCGGACACACTGCCCAGCATACAATCTTGTAGTCATTTTCTTGAGATTTCAGTGTCTTCTCCAGTACAGCCACTTTTCTTTTCAATTCAATGTTTTCTTTTTGTAGCCGGTCAATGTCGGCCATTGAAAGATCTGTACCCGCAGCAGTGCATTGTTTATTAGGGTCAGTATGAGAGACCTCTAAAGAAGGTGAATCATTGGACTTAACCACTGGTTTTCTTTTCTGTCTCATCTGCTTTTGCTCCAGCTTCTGTGAACCATCAGCGGTGGTTGTGTGCGCGAATATTGATGGAACAAAATCTGGATTCCAAGGATCCGCTGATGGTGCACCTAAATTAAAACAATGACAGAAAGAGTATTGCACTTTGCTGAGCATCATACAACTTTACTGCTTAAACATGCACATTTTTGTGTAAAATGTGTTCTTTATATGATCTTGCATGAAAATTATTACTTTTAAAAATATCAGTAGCTTACTAGTGCAATAAAAATAGATTTATTTAATTTATTTGGAGCACTTTTCACAATGCACATGCTTCAAAGCAGCTTTAAAGATAAATCAATGACTGATAATGCAGTAAATCCGTCAGAGAAAATGTAGTAAAAGTCCTTATTTAGTAGTTGATTTAAAGCTTCATCAGAAAAGCAATGCATTACATTATTGTATTAGTTAACTTATGTCCCTATGGAGCAAGCCAAAGGCGCACTGTTGTTATTAGATTAGGTTTGATGGTAATCGAGTATCATTGCGCTAGTTCAAATCATAGCTGAAGAGTACTACACCGAGCTTTCGTTACTGTGTAAAATTGTCAGCTACGTGTGTAGCCGGTAATGTAGCAAATTCAGAACTATTTAAAGCTCGTTACTGGTCAGCTAGATTTATGTGTCGCTTATAATGAGTTTACCTGTAATGAAGTGATTGCTACAGAGCCTTAGATTCTTGCCTGGCTGCAAACCCTCTCTTTGCACAGCGATGAGCCATGCTCGACGTCTGTCTTCGTCTTTAGGATAACGATACATTTTGATTTTCGATAAGGTATTTGTTCCAGATGTCATGTTGCATCCTAGAGCACTACAACCCGATCCCAATTTCTTTCTACTCATTATCTTAATTCGAACCTTCTTTGTAGTGGGCGCCATATTGAAAGCCACTAGCCAGACCAAAAACAAACACAAACCGGAAGTTAACTTCGGGACAGGGGCGCAACCGTAGCAACGCGCACGTTTGTAAACACCGCCCATGGTGAACGCAGATATGACAGCGGCCGTGACTGCAGCTGTATACGTCATTAAACCTGGTTTATTTAAAATAACTAAGCATTACATTCTCAAGTAATAAGCATATTACAACAATTTAAGATCAAGTAAGAATAGTAATCAAGGTTGTAATTGGTAATATTTTAAAATAAAACGGTCTTGATGACGTATGCAGCCTTGAAATGCGACCTCCGGAGGCTGCAGCCTTCGGGAAAAAAAGAAAAAAAAGAGGCTGCAGCCTTCGGATTGAGAAAGTACGTAGTCTTTTTATTTGGCAAACTTACTTGACTACATTTGATGCATAAAGTGTATTGTAGTATTTTCTTTAAAAATATTATATTATATTAATACTCAAGTAAAACCTTTTACTCATGAAAAAGCAACTATATTAGATTTGTAATGAAATTAGGTATTAAATGAAATTTAATCTTTAATGTAGGGGATGATATATGCTTTAGATTTAGAATGTAGTAGAGAGAAAAGAAAGCACTCTCATTAGACACTTGAAAACATTCCTGAGGTGACTGAATAAAATAAAAGATTTATTTAAAGCAAAGGTTTTTATTTTATTTAAAGCAAATTCACACACACGCACGCACGCACAGTCCGAATTTTTATTGTTAGTCTGTTTTCTTCAAGTCTGAGAAATGGTCTCACACTGATAGCGCACATACATCTCGAAGATGTCTATTTGATGTATGTGTTTAATCTGCAAGACGTATAATATTATTTAGATTGTTTGCTCATCTGCAATACGTCTCTGAGACGTTTCCTAAAAGATGTAATATAGACATATTGAAGACGTCTGCAAGTATGTAAAGCAGCTCTTTCTTAGACCTTTTAAGATGTTTTTACACACCAGATGTATTTCAGATCTCCAGATCTTTACCAGACATCTTACAGATGTACCTGAGTTTTAAACTAATATTTGTTTTCAAATAAAATGCAACCAATTTCATTTCAGTATGCTATTATTCTCCAGTGATGATTTGTACTGCTGTTCCAAAGGGCGCAAATTCAAAATATGTGTTCGAAGTGTCATGTGTGTTGCTCGTGTGAACCATGTGCATCACATGTTTTGTCAAAATAAGTGATAAAAGAGATGCTCACGTTCACAAAAAACACGCAAGACACTCCCTGCCCCATGTCACTGTTTAGAATGACAATTTTCTCATGATTTATAAGTAGTTGAAAACATTAGAGATATTGTAAGTTATCAACTGGGCAAAACACTGGCCTAGTGGTTTTTGGATATTTTACTGCAAATATCTTACAAATTGTACCTTTAAATGCCAATCGTGCGGGGGCCCTTTCATAGCTGCTTGCATCTTAATGTGTTTTTGTTCTTTCTAAAAACTATACTACGTATAACAATATGACAGTGATGTAAGATATCTTTTAAATTGTTGTTATAACATTCATAGTCATATAATATTCATAATCACTACTGATGAGTACTTTTCAAATAGCTAATTTTTAAACTCATACTTTAAGTAGTTTTTTTATATTTACGTACCTAACAAGTCAAGTTGGTATGTTGATATCCTATAAAAGAACAATAAACATGATATGTTTGTACAATATATGACAATTTAGATGATATAGCAAGTTTGCCGGTAGTATTTGTCTATGTCTGTGTGTTACAGAAGCTGAGGTTTTGGGAAGCCTGTGGGTATAAGCTGATTAGCTGGCTGCTTTACTTCTCACTGCTCCTCGAGGGAGGAGATTTGGAGCAAAAATAACCTCTAAGTCCTATCAGCAGCATGTTTACAGGTCAGATTGAACAGACACAGACATCCCTGCGGCTCCCAGGTAGAACTGAATTTGAATTAGCTCTCTCTCTTTCTCTCTCTCCCACTCTCACATTCCCTCTCTCTCTCTCTCTCTCTCTCTCTCTCTCTCTCTCTCTCTCTCTCTCTCTCTCTCTCTCTCTCTCTCTCTCTCTCTCTCTCTCTCTCTCTCTCTCTCTCTCTCTCTCTCTCTCTCTCTCTCTCACAGATCACACAGGATGGAATAAGAACCATTGTCTTAAGCTTTTCTGGAATGTGGCAAGCAGCTTTCCAGACATTTCTCTCTGTCCATAGCTCAAGTCTAAATCTTGGCGAGGATACTTAACCTGATTTCATGCATATCTCCATAGGACTATCTGCATTAGCACTAGAGTGAGTCGGATTTTTTGTTTCCATGCCGACCCTACGGATGGTGTGAGCCTGTTGTCTTTGGTGGACTGAAGACGGAGAGGTATCCCACAGTGCCGAGCACTGCTAGCATGCCTGTGCATCAAATATCAGTTGTGCCTATTGCCAAGGAGACTGCAAGTAACATTCGGAGCTCCAGCAGGACTAGAGACAAGAGTAAAGAGAATGAGGTAAGTACACAGAAACAGACATACAAACACTCAAAGATGTATGTACAGTACATGGATATCTGTATTACTTATGGATACACATACTGTAGCACACCTTTCCATATGACGCTTCTTGTATATGTGTGTGTGTGAGAGTTACTATGCATGTTTAGCAACTATTATTCATAACAATTATGAATTTAAAGGTTGATGTTATTATGGCAAATATTATTATCATATACCAATAGGATAGGAAGCATTTATGCAACCTGTGGTTGCTATGGTCTTGCTTATATCACATGAGATATTTTGATGATTACTGTGCAGGAGTGATTGTAAATCATAAGGGTTGAATTAGAGCTCAAGTTGTTATTATGGGTCATGTGTTTAGATTTTAATAATTACATGGCATACATTTAGATTATTAAAAAGCTTTCTTCTGCTTTGAATATGAGAATACAAGAAATGACACAATCATCTCATTTTAATTTTGCAAACAGATACTTTACATATAAAATGATGTTGTTGTATTGAACAATAAGCCTAATTGTTGCTTTAAAAGGGGACATATAATGAAGATCAGATTTTTCCATGTTTAATTGCTAAAATTGGGTCCCTGGTGCTTTTATCTACCTAGAAAATGTAAAAAAAAATAACAAACCCAGTAACTTAGTTTTGGTAAACCATTCTCTGCAAGCATGTGAAAAAATAGGTCATTGAAATTTGGCTCCCCTTGTGATGTCAGAAGTGGATAATACCACCCCTTAATCTGCACTATCCAACCACACACTGCCATTTAGTGCAGAGAGAAAATCATTTGCATTTAAAAGGACACACCCAAAAATGGCACATTTTTGCTCAAACCTACAACGTGGCAGTTTTATCATGCTAAAATAAATTATCTATATGATATTTTGAGCTAGAACGTCACATACTGAGGACACCAAATATTTATTTGACATTTTAAAAACTCTTGTGAAGTGCTCCCTTTAAATAAGTAGTGGAATTTCTATGGTAAGCTGTCAGCAGTTGAGACATCAGAATCTTCATCTGCTGGTTTATGATTGTGGCCTCATCTATTTCAGATAAACTCGGCTCTAAGCTTCAGTTTTTCATCTTACATTGTGTTTAAAAATTCTGTCTGTGTGGGTGGTTCTTGGACAGAGTAAGATGCAAATGGACAAAGTCTGAACACTGGATATCCTCTATGGATTCGCTGCAAACATCAAAAAATAATGGATGATATACTAATCAATCTGTGTTGAAAATACTTTTAGTTTTCGAAGCAAAATGAAAATTCTGTTGTTTTCCTGCATGTTGAGCATCTGTTGAGAATCTGGTATTGTATTAGTTTGTTTATGTGGTGGTATGCGTCGAAAAAATAGAAAGAAATGTAAGATAAAAAAATAAATAGGCGATTCTCAAGAAATTGTAGTTTAAAGATGTCAACCATAAGGGATAATGTATAGGCAGCATATTGTTATTGCAGAAATAAGCCCCGACAGTGTGATCAAGACCATAACGCGAAGCAGAGGTATCACACTCAAGGGGCTTATTTCGCATAAACAACCAGCTGCCTGTACATTATTCTGCTTAATAAATGGCTATTTACCTCAAAACATTAAATATTGATTTGAAATATTTTATTTGCTCATTTATTATGAATCTATGAGGAAACCCTTTAACTTTCAGTTTGAAGATAAAACAAGATGTTCGAATGTCACAAACACACTATTTAGTTTAATCATTTGTAAAAAATAATGTCACATATGTCATTAAAAGACATATTTATATTTAATTTTTGTGTAATATTAAACTGTATGGGGTGGTTTCTCTGACAGGGATTAGCTTAAACCAGGACTAAGCCTTAGTTTAATTAGGAAATATAACTAGATTTAACAAACATGTCTTACTAAAAACATTATTTGTGTGCATTTTGAGGCAAAACAAAGGGCATCGATGCATTTTAAGATATGTCAGTGCAAGTTGTTTTCAGTTTGGACAGCTCTTACATTTGTTTTAGTCTAGTCTAATCCCTGTCCGAAAAACCGCCCCAATGTGTCAAAATGATTTGCAGCATCTGGGTTACCATGTTTGTTTGTTTTTGAACGGTTGTTATCTGGGAATAATACAACCCTGCAAATGTTGTGACTGGCCAATCAGAATCAAGTATTGGAATGAGCTGTGAAATAAGACTTTTTAAAAATACTTGCCTCAACAAATTTCTTTTTATTCATTAAAAACAAAGTCTAATATGTTTAAAGGCATTCATTTCGAATTTTTATTTAAAAAAGGCCTTAAACAACTCTTCTTTACCATTTGAAACCACCACCATAGCATGTTTTGCTAAAATAAAGAGAAGCTATAATGCCTAAGCATGTTTTTATTAATTATACATAATAAGAGATTAATGAAGTATATTTCAATAGAAAATTATAAATGCAATTTTTTTTATGTGGAAACCTACCTCAGTAATGAGAATCAAAACAGAGAGTATCCTTTAAAAAATGTATATAGGATGAGAACAAAAGTCATGGACATTTCTTTTTTCACTATTTCTTCATTTTTATTATATATAAATATTTAGACAAAAATATTTACCCCTTTTATGTTATCTGAAAATATCTAGTAGAACTTCAAATATATTTTTTCAGAATAATATTTACCTTTTTAAATTACAACACAATGCACTCATGGCAGGACGATTACAGTAATGAGATTTTCAGCAGAAAAAGCAATAAAATACAAAAATACTTAATTCTTATTTTAAATGATTTATGTGCAATATAGAAACCACATTTATGTTTGTTATGATGATTTTTTGTGTTACCGAGTTATGTTTTATAATTAATATCAGTACTGTCATGATATATTAGTGGTTTTGTGAGAATAATCCAAAAATAATTATTAAATAAGTTTAATGTAATTTAGTTATCATTGTCAACTGAGCACTGAGCATTAATTTCACTTCAATTAGTTTTATAAGGAATAAATGACGACGGGTCATTTAATTATTCGAAAATAGTTCACACCCAAGGTAATGCGGCACTACTCGAAGCTAGAAAATATTAAAAGGACCGGAAAAGAATAAATAATATAATTTAACACTGATAAATGATCTAAGCAATTTCTCAGATTTTCAATATGGAATATGGATGTGTTTATAAGTGTGTTGTGTGAATGTCATAAGTCAAGAGTGTTTTGTGCACCAGGTTGCCCGCACTGAGTCTGTGAGTTGCCCGCCAAAGCACATTCTATTAATAGCCTCAATTTTGATGTTTATTTAAAACATATTTTTTATATTAGCTTGGCTTCTTTTATGTATGTTAACATTTTAAACATTAATGAAAACTTTTGAGTACTATATAAAAAAAGTAGCCCAACAGATTGTTTTATCCATTGTGGTAGCCCTTGCTCATCAAAAGGTTGGAGACCCCTGCTTTATATAATCTACTGTGCTCTCTGCTGGAGTTGTAATTAGTGATCACTCACTAACACACACACACACACACACACACACACACGTATGCTGTACTCACAATTCCTTGGCATCATGTTGGGTACTAACTGGGCTCTCCTTGGCTGGCTCTTCTGACCTTTACTCTTTAAAACAGGAAGCCACATATAGAGTCACAGATTTAATTGAAGTGTCTTTTACACCAGTGATAATTACCCAGGTCATTATCAGCATCATTATCTCCCCACATCTCTTTATAGATAATAGATGTATTGAAAAATGTTTGTGACCTCAAAAGATAACAGTCACCACATTAATGATTTCATAAGTAAGATGAAGGTTCCTTTGATAGGATTCTGCTTGTCCACAGTTCAATGTGACTTTAGTTCTGATTTTTTGTGTGTGCATGTGTGTGTGGATGTGTCTAGGATTTATCATGTTTCTCAGGAAGTCTGAGTCATATTCGTCCTCATGAGAGAACATGATCTGAATCCAGAAGAATTAATAAAAGGCTTTACATCTAGCAAATTGGTAATTAGAGGAAATATGAGCAAAATTATAAGTATAAATGTGACTTTATGTAAATACAGGACGTCACTTAGTAGTTGCTGTGGCAAAATGTTTATTTTATTGAAACGTTCCCATTAAAACACCTGTTGTCATGAGAGCATACAAATCTAATGAAATTCATATTTTACTAAAAGGGGAAAGCCCACTGCTGAGAACCAATGGTGCGACCATATCACAGCAGTAGTTACTAACCTTGTGATCTTTACATCTTTTCAATTTAAGTAAAGCCTTATGAAAGACTAGTGCAGCATGTGTATTTTATCAGTACATTTTATCATCCCATGATGCACCTGTGTCTATAGTTGGCATCTGAATGCCAGCAAGAGCTTTAATCTTGGTCTGTGATTGGCTGCAGGCACATTGTCCCTTAAACAAACACCAATCACAGGGGATGCTCACCATTGTGTGTCTCTGCATACACAAGCTTGTCTGTATAAAATAAAAGCTGTTAGGGGAAAGAAATCTTTGTTATGCAGAGCTCTGGATGGGAAGACCAGAAAGTACTTCCTCAGACTCCAGAGAAATAAATGAGACTTGAATCTAAAATCCCTGCAACCCAACAACTCACAGATTAGACCTCATCTTGAGCTAATCCAGCCCTGTTGAGCACACAGGCTCCTGCATGCATTGAAACTGGAACAAGCAGACACAATTACCAACAATTTTGGTCCAATTTTGTGTTTGCCAGATACTCACATAATCTCATGCGAAATCAGAGTTTACTGTTAAGGGAGTGTCTTGCGTGTATTTTGTGAACATGAGCGTCTCTTTTATCATAAACGGTTTTGACGCGTGTGCAGCAGGCACTTATTTTGACAAAACACATGATGCACATGGTTCACATGAGGCAACAAACACATATTTTGAAAACACGAGCAACACACATGATACTCCAAAACACATATTTTGAATTTGCTCCCCTCGGATGAGCAGTCACGAGCCGCCACTGGTTATATTTTAGGTGTAAGCAAAATGCTTGATGGCACTGAATGTCAGAGAATTCTGATGTCAAACAATTCATTTAGTGTTTTTTTGTCCAAAATGCACCTTCACATTCATTTACAGATAGACTGCGAGTGTATGTAATATTGATAAACTGATCAGATGTTGGTGCCTCAGCGTTTGCATAAATAATTCAGATGGATATAGTGTTGCTCCAGAAGAGAGAATACAGTCTAATGCTAGCTGTACTTACCAAAATTACCTTGTTTATAAAGAAAGTACCATATTCGTAATGGTGTTATTTTCAACACAACATTGGGCCCAGTCGTTGGGTTAAATTAACCCAAAATACATTTCTATTTGACCCAACAATGGGTTAAAACAACCCAGCATTTTTGGTTGAAACAACCCAGCATAGGTTAAACTAATGAGTTGGGCTTGTCCATTTATGACCGTATATATATAAAAAACTAGTTTATGTTGGTTGAATTTATAGTGACGGCCTCCCATGTTTTTTGTATGTCTGATATTTTATGCAAAATAAATCTGATGCCCCTATGCTTGCAGTGCATTTAAACCACACTGCATAGGCCTTTTAAAATTTATATTAACCACCAGAGGATCATTTGTCTGTTTTTGTTGTTGTATGTTAGTTAGAAAGAAAGACATTTTAAGATAATAATGAGCCAGGTGTGGACCAGAGAGAAAGGTGGATCCATCAAAAGAGCAGGAGAAATGCCTGAGGCACAAGGAGGCAGTAAATAATAATACACCTCAGTAAAACACAACAAAACATTCAGCCTTTTAAAAAGTAGAAGTTAAAGGTCACTGGTGTATTTATATAGATTTTTTCAATTTACTCTTGTCATCATACTTATAGAAACTGGCCCAATAGCCCAAAGGATTATTAGAAACACAATACTAATACTGTGTTTGACCCCCTTCCGCCTTCAGAACTGCCTTAATTCTTTGTGGCATTGATTCAAGCATTCTTTAGAATTGTTGGCCCATATTGATACAGTAGGATAGCATCTTGCAGTTGATGGAGATTTGTGGGATGCACATCCAGGGCACAAAGCTCCCGTTCCATCACATCCCAAAGATGCTCTATTGGGTTGAGATCTGGTGACTGTGGGGGCCATTTTAGTACAGTGAACTCATTGTCATGTTCAAGAAACCAATTTGAAATGATTCAAGCTTTATGACATGTTGCACTATCCTGCTGGAAGTAGCCATCAGAGGATGGGTACATGGTGGTCATAAAGGGATGGACATGGTCAGAAACAATGCACAGGTTGGCCGTGGCATTTAAACAATGCCCAATTGACACTAAGGAGCCTAAAGTGTGCCAAGAAAACATCCCCCACACCATTACACCAACAACAACAACCTGCACAGTGGTAACAAGGCATGATAGATCCATGTTCTCATTCTGTTTACGCCAAATTCTGACTCTACCATCTGAATGTCTTAACAGAAATCGAGACTCATCAGACCAGGCAACATTTTTCCAGTCTTCAAATGTCCAATTTTGGTGAGCTCGTGCAAATTCTAGCCTCTTTTTCCTATTTGTAGTGGAGATGAGTGATACCCGGTGGGGTTTCCGGTGTTGTAGCCCATCCGCCCTCAAGGTTGTGCGTGTTGTGGCTTCACAAATGCTTTGCTGCATACCTCGGTTGTAACAAGTGGTTATTTCAGTCAAAGTTGCTCTTCTATCAGCTTGAATCAGTCGGCCCATTCTCCTCTGACCTCTAGCATCAACAAGGCATTTTCGCCCACAGGACTGCCGCATACTGGATGTTTTTTCCTTTTCACACCATTTTTTGTAAACCCTAGAAATGGTTGTGCGTGAAAATCCCAGTAACTGAGCAGAATGTGAAATACTCAGACCGGCCCAACTGGCACCAACAACCATGCCACGCTCAAAATTTCTTAAATCACCTTATTGCATTCTGACATTCAGTTTGGAGTTCAGGAGATTGTCTCGACCAGGACCACACCCATAAATGCATTGAAGCAACTGCCATGTGATTGGTTGATTAGATAATTGCATTAATGAGAAATTGAACAGGTGTTCCTAATAATCCTTTAGGTGAGTGTATGTAAACTGTATTTAATAAGCTTTAATGAATTTAGTTTCTTAAAATGATTCTTGAGAACTGCCACAAAACATATAAAGTATAAATCTTTCTATATAAATAAATTATTTCCACTTTAATCTGTTGAATAGTTACATATAGAAAAAAGAAAACTGGATGCAAACCATATGCAAATCACATTTTGCATATCACACGTTTTAAATAAAGTGTCTACAAATACACTCTAAAAATGCTAAGGGATCAGGGGTCAAAAAGGGATGAACCCAACCCAATGGGTTGTAATTTAACCTATGCTGGGTTATTTTAACCCATTGTTGGGCCAAATATAAGCATTTTCTGGATAAATTTAACCCATTGGCTGTGTTTGTTTATTTTTTACCAAGTGCTGGGTTGAAAATAACCCAGCATTTTTTTGCATGTTTGACTTATTAGGTAAACTGTCTTAAAATCCCAAAGAATTTTATTTTACAGTTTGTGTCAATAAATCATTGTTACACAGTCACAGAAAATATACATATAGTAATATAAACCTCAACAGAACCTGTTTGATGCTGTTAAACTGTGTGTGATAGACATACAGTGCTCACACACCTTTGAACAAACTGATTGGTTCCCTCTTTCTTTTTGTCAATTTTTATTTGTCTTAATAAATTTAAATACCCTGTACATTTATCCAGTTAGCATGAACCAACAGACATGTAAGCGTGCACATGCAGAGAGGTCTTAGGATGTCTTTAGTAATAGGATTGGTTTGTCTCAAAGCTGCAGTCGCATTATAGATCTGTTCAAACATGTGACACAACCGATCTCTGTCTTTATCTATAATTTCTGCAGCATTAACATGGGGGGAGAAAGAGAGAGAGAGAGAGAGAGAGAGAGAGAGAGAGAGAGAGAGAGAGAGAGAGAGAGAGATTTTATTCCTTCTTTTTGTCTTTATCAGGGTGAGAAGGCACCTGGACGATCAGGAAGTCGTTCCAGCAATATTTCTAAGGTAACATACAACACTTCTGTTGTGTTTAACATGTTGTGTTATCCACAGCACACTACATTTAGAATTTGCATTCAGCTACCACAAAATAATTTTGTACTTTTGTGATTGGCTGTTTCAGGCGAGCAGTTCCAAGGAGTCCAAGGGAGCCGTGCTAAACAGTGTTTCGCAAACATCAGTTACACCTTCTTCTCAAGACATATGCAGGTTAGTGTCAATGGAAACCAATGCATTGGCCGCCTTACATGTTAGGAAAAACCATGTCTTTGCTCATTTGCATCTTTCCATATTATATATGTGCTGTCACTGGGGCGATAGCCTTTCAAAAAGTATTGCTTTGCACACAAAGAGTTCATATAAGTACTGCTGAGGTATATATTGGTACCATAGGTATACATTTCTGTACCTATATAGTACATAATTATGACCTTTTTTAAGGGCAGTGCCCCAGTGACAGCTATAGGGAAAACATTTTTTGACAGTGTTGAGTAAGTTACGTCAAAGCATTTGTGCCCAAACTACATGTTTTCAAAATGTCACATTTTCTTTAGAACTGGGGCTCAAATTTGAAAAAATCTTTTAACAATTAATTGTGAGAAAAATGAGCCCTATAACAAAATGTAATACAAGCACCAGTTCCAAAGAGACTCACTTTTTATTTGTACATCATGTTTTTTAGTCAAAATCATTTCACGCTTTGTGCCTTTTTCATCCCGTTTGTTTGTGGACGTATGTTTGTGTGTTTGTTATGGATGTATGTGTGTGTTGTTCAGCTCTACTGTTTACACTAAACATGCAGTAGATGGCTCCGATCAAGCTACACTCATCATGCCTGTAAGCCACGCCCCCCACTCTATCCCCAACGCGAAGCGACAAGTCAAACGTCGCATCCGGCGGCGACGGGACAACGGTGGAACAGGGACCGCTGGGTGTGTCACAGAGTGTGTGAACCAACCGAGACCTTCGCGGTCACATAAACATGTACCCACACGGTATGATTCGTCCTCTGAAGATGAGCAGCGCTGGAGAGAAGCTCGCTCCTGGAGCCGTCAGAAAGCAAGACGGAGACGCAGCAGCAGCCGGCAAGTGCAAGCACAGGACATCGTTGAGCTTGATGAGGGACAGAAAGAGAACAGGCCTCCGCACTGCAAGAGCCCCACCACCAAGGGCCACAAAAAGGTTTTGGCAAAAAGGGAGGAGCGTGGGAGCCAAAGTCAGGCACCTAAAGAGGGTGGGCGTGGCAGTAGTAGGTGTGGAAGTGAGGAGGATGAGCCTATTAGAAAGTCGTATGAGGAGGGAGGCTCTGGACACCCAGATATGGCTGTCCCGTCTGCCTATAAATGCACAAATTCCCCCAATCAAAATGGTTCTTCTCAACAAGCATGCACTGATGATGAACTAGAGGTGTGCAGGTGAGAGAGAGATAGAGAGACAATGAGAGAGAGATAGATTTGGGGTAGTTGGAATATTCCAAGGGATTCATCTGATTT
The DNA here is from genome assembly GCF_030506205.2 of Paramisgurnus dabryanus. NCBI lineage: Eukaryota > Metazoa > Chordata > Actinopteri > Cypriniformes > Cobitidae > Paramisgurnus > Paramisgurnus dabryanus. The sequence continues at coordinate 40,594,845 of NC_133340.1, read as the reverse complement.
TGTGTGTTTTTGCAGGATCTGTCACTGTGAAGGTGATGAAGAATGCCCACTCATCACGCCCTGCCGGTGTACAGGAAGTTTGCGTTTCGTGCATCAGACCTGCCTGCACCAGTGGATCAAGAGCTCTGATACACGCTGCTGTGAGCTGTGCAAATATGACTTCATCATGGAAACACACCTCAAACCTCTACGCAAGGTAAAACACACAGATCATAACCATTATTCAATTATGAAAACATGCCGAAAACGTACTGACCTTGTGGGAAAGGGGTGGCACAACAAGAAGGTCCCATGTTCAAGCCCTGGCAGTTGAGAAGCCTTTCTGTGTAAAGTCTGCATTGTCTCCCTGTGTCTGTGTGGGTTTACTTCAGGTACTCCGGTTTCCTCAGTCCAATGACATGCAGGTTATGTGAACTGGAGATGCCAAAGTGTCCTTCCACACAACAGGGCTCCAGACTGCCACCAAATGGTGGCATTTTGCCACCAAAATTTGAGAGTGTGCCACTGAATTTTACATCCAGTCGCACATGTGCAACCAGTAAATTTAACCTTTTTTTGTGATGTGACAGTGAATTTGAAACAGCACATTTTTGCATCTATCATAAAGTATTTAGTAATACAGTGGAAATTAGTAGAAAAGTGAATATTTGGTAAGCATATTGATTTACAATGTGTGCCCTTAAATTTTCTGGTTGCGCCCCTAAAATTTTCAGTTGGGGGCCACAGTGCTCTTAGTGAAAAAAGTTATACTATATTTGTTGTGGCAGTACTCCACAGTGTGGATTAAAGGAAAACACCACCGTTTATCAATATGTTTTTACCTCAACTTAGATTAGTTAATACATCTTTTTTCAATGTGTGCACTTTTAATCTGTACAGCACTTCTTGAATGTGTTAGCATTTAGCCTAGCCCCATTCATTCCGGCTCCAAACAAAAGTTTTATTTTGTGCCACCATACTTAGCCTACTCATGTAACAGTCTTTAAATAGGGAAAACATGGAAGTGTTTGGTAGCTTCTAAATTCATCCCTGCTTGGAGCCATAGGAATGAATGGGGCTAAGCTAAATGCTAACACGTTCACAAGGCGCTGTACAAAGATTAAAAGTGCACGCATTGAAAAAGATAGATATGTATTAATTCATCTAAGTTGATGCAAGAACAGTAAAATATTGAAAAATGGTGGTGTTGTCCTTGAACCAATTCTTGCCAAAAATATAGCCCTGGATGCTGAAATGGTATAAAGAAATAAATAAGTAAACAAACTTTTTAGGGCATGTTGTCACAATAGTAGCCTGCCATTTAGGCAGCCTATTGGGTGTTTTTTTTTTTTTAAAGATAAACACTGAATTCATGAATTTATACGAAAGTTATAATACAAAAACATTGTTAAAGGCAGAAACTTAATTTAATAAATTGAAATAATTGCTTGCCTAAACCTCAAATTTATGAAAAATACATTTCTTACTTTCATTGTGTTGTTTAGCCTTGTCTAAATATATGCAAATGTGGTTTTCTTGTGTTACATTGTTTACCTACAAGCTAATAAAATATGTTGATATTGGATTTTTAGTTTGAAGGATACAATTTACAACAATTAATTATATTTAATATTTAATAAAAAAAATCTATATTTATCAATATTTATTTTTAAAGCTACAATCTGCAACCTTTTTGTCTTATCATCTATGGAACGGCATGTAAATATGTCAGCCAATTACGTTTATGGAAGACCGGAGCATCTGTTGTGGCCACTGTGATTGGCTGTTGGCCACTCTTCAGACAAGCCTTCCGTCAAGCGTTAACGCTTCCGTCCCGTGTACCGTTAATGTACCATTAGTGTTACTGAAGTATAACTTCCCTATGTGACAACTAGCCCCAGTCTTGCCTCTTAGCTAAATTGCTATGGTGGGTGAATCAGCATTATTAAAAAAATTTCCTTTTCCAAACTTTATCATCACATCTCCTGTTTCCATAGCGACGTGCACCATGGCAGCTTGTGCTGTGTATGACGGTACAAAATTCTGACTTATAAGTGATTTTAACTTTCTTGGCATATTTATGGATACCTAAGGTCTTTCTTCTGGGTGGATGCTTAGTGGCTTAAGACAAAGAGACAAAATTACCCACAAGTCAAAAGCTCATCTATCTCTTATCAAAAAGATGCAGAATTAGAGATCAACAGTAAACCTTGCCAGACTAGTGCTGCCACACCATGGCTTTTAAAAGCATTGAATCATTATTGTGGAAGTGTGCTTTTTTCATCCCTTTTCTGCACTCTTGTTCTCTCTCTCTTTCTGATTTAGTGGGAGAAGCTGCAGATGTCTGCAAGTGAACGAAGGAAGATCTTCTGCTCGGTGACCTTTCATCTGGCAGCCGTGGTGTGCGTCGTCTGGTCTCTGTATGTTCTGATTGACCGTACAGCTGAAGAAATCCGACAAGGCAAGAACAACGGTAAACACAAACAAATGAAAGAAATATTTTCATGCATTGTGAACAAGAGCATGAGCTTTAATGAAGATATTGTCTGGGTAGGTTAATATGTTATTGATGAAATCAAGAGCTAATTGTAATAATAACAGCATGTTAATACATTCTGAAAGTCAGCGACCATGCACTTTCACTCAGTAATCTTTATTTTAAATGCTTTTAATAAAACCAATGCTGCAGATTTTCAGAGTAGCTGTGTGGCATTGTGATGATATAGCGCTGTAATGCCATGCCATGCTCTCATTGCACACACAGCGTTGCTGCGTTTGTCCCCTCTCACTGCCGTAGGGGTGCTGGAGTGGCCGTTCTGGACCAAGCTTATTGTGGTGGCCGTCGGATTTGCTGGAGGACTCATCTTCATGTACATTCAGTGCAAAGTCTATCTGCAGCTGTGGAGGAGGCTGAAGGCTTTCAACAGGATCATCTTTGTACAGAACTGCCCCGACACCGTCCGCAACGGAGATAACAGGCTCCCACTGGTCACCCAAAGCAACGGCAAACATGAGGCAGTGGAGGTTTCTGGACCTCAGACACAGACGAACACTTCCTGCCCTGCTCCTCCGGGAAGTGTGGAGGTAGCTCCAGTCTGAAAGTGGGTGGAGAGGTTGTGGCCACTTACTGTCCCTCCGCAAAATAGGCATGAGGACAGAAGGTTGGCTGCGTCTCCAGAGGCTCACTCCAGAGTGTGGTTGAAATGTGGGGAAAATCTAGCCAAGAACTTCTAATGCATTTGACCAAAGTGATGTTAACTTTAATACAAAAAGCACTTTCTCCTTGCCATTTGATGTGTCTGATCCTTTTTTTAAACATGCAGAAAAAACATATCCTTAATTCACACAAAATGAAGGATATGTAAAAAAAAAAATTCTTTAAAATTACAGTTTAACTTAATGAAATGGTTAAATTCAGTAAAAACCTTTAAAGTAAAAAACAAACAAACTAGAAAACAGAGATGCATTGGTACATAGCTTGTATTCTATTAGCAATGTGTAACTATGAAGTTTTTTTGTTGTCTTCAATGAAGCAAATGAAAGATCAGAATTTTTTGTGTAATTATTTGTAGACACATTATGTTTGTCTATACACTTAGATGAAGATCAGATCACATTTTCTGACAAATTTATTAATTCCAAAATACATTTTCTTATCACTGAATTTGTTTTTTAGTTTATTTATTGATGCAGTTGGCAGCAAAGGCACCACCAAAGCATGACATAACTAGATCATGTTTACCATAGTTAACTTTTCATTTCTACAGGTAAAAAGGGAACATTTGCAATAGATTTGACTACTTTTAGAAAACAAAGTTAAAATAAAATTATTTACACTTTAAGGAACAACCCATAACTCTATTTTTCTCCACAGCAAGCTGAAGAATATTAAATATTTAACTTAAGGTTGTATTAGTAAACATTAGTACATGCATTAACTAACATAAAAAAAAACTGAATAATATAGATTTTCAGCACCTAATTAATATTTGTTTATGTTAGTTAATACCAATACAATTGTTCAGGTTAGTTCATTGTGCATTAACTCATGTTAACAACTTTTGATCTTAAAGGGGACAGAGAATGAAAAACCATTTTTACCTTGTCTTTGTTGAATAATTGTAGTCTACCCACATTCACAAACATACAAAAAGTGCTATACATGCTAAACATCTCAGTCTCATAGAAATTCCTCTTTTAGAAATGTCAGCCAGAAAACGGCCCAATCTGAAAAACTGATGCTTATGACATCACAGGCATCTAACTGCCCCTCCACTTTAAAATAATTGGCTACATTTTTTGAGTGGCAGCAAAGTCAGCCAATCAGTAATGAGATTGCAAGTTAAGCCAGTAGGGGGAGCCAATGCTCTGTCGACCTGTTCTGTCTACCCCCCTTGTTTTTATGTATTGTATGTATGGACAGGTTGATGGCTGTAATTTCGTTGTACTTGTACAATGACAAATAAAGCTTCATTCAAATAGGTGCAAAACCACTTGTTTAAAATCCCCCACCCTAATAGAGCTATCTGAGAGAGGTTTTTAGGAAGCTTCTAAGGCATTACAGACCCAAACAAAAAAAATTGTCTACATGTCACATCACAGAACAAGGATAAATACCCCGTTCAATCATTCTATGTCACCTTTAAAAAATGTAAAAATTAACATGAACTAAAATTAACAAATGTTGTAGAGGTTTTGTTTATTGTTAGTCCATGTTAACTAATGCATTAACTTACTGTTAATTCAACCTTATTAAAAAGTTTTACCAACTTTTCTAACTTAAATAATAGTTGTATAGTTAGTGGATACAATTAATTCAGAGACAGAATGATAAAGGGTATAAGCGAATTGCACACCCTCCAAAAAAAGACTTTCATAGAGGATAGTGCTAGCAACCCTGGGTTTGATTCCCAGATATGTACAATCTGATACTTTTTTACTTGGTAACTTAAGTCACTTTGAAACGAAGTAATATATTTGTAATATAAGTTATATATTTGAAAATTCTATCCATTTACCTCAAAAAAATACAAGGGTTACCAAAGTGTCCAGACTTCATTTTAACATGCAGCAAATGATTCATTACCAACTTTATCTTTTGATGTTCTGACTGTTTATTTTTTTGTTCTCCTTAAAAATGTATGCAGCTTTTAAGCAGGTGTTTCTTAAAGGGATTGAAAGGCAGTGTATGTTGGTGATCTATTTAAATCATCTACAAGTTTAGAAGTCATCATGTTTGGCATGTATTATTTAGTAGAATTCTGTGAATTTTACATTTTTGTAATTATGTGTAAAATTGTTTTCTGCAGTGATTACCATAATATAAAAAAACAAGCTCCCAATGGACATTTTAGGGTCAAGTGAGATTACTCATTTAGAGATAAACATCAGTGTTAAATCTGTTAATACTTAAATGCACATGATAAAAACTAATTGGTGCAATAAATTGATCAATGTATAAAACTTTCAAAAGTCTCTGTTTATTTATATACTGATGGCACTGTGTTACCTGTGTGACCATGTAATCCTCTTCTTCACAACAAGACATTTTGCAATTCCACAGGAACATAGGAAGAGACCACCTATGGTCTGGGTAGCGGCTTAAAGAGCACTAATGTACTCTAAATGTCAGATAGTGAACACACAAGTCCCAAACTCTTTCTGTCAAGTTTCTCAAACATTGTGTCCATACACAGCATGCCTTCTTTTCTCTACAGTCTGATGAACTGTAGTAACAAATACAGGATATCACAGTACTACAGGTCAGTATCATCGTCTTCATTCTCTTCATCCATGTTTGTATCATTTGGCACAACAGAGGCTGTGCTGTCAATGCCTTTCGCTGAAACTTTCCTCATCTTAATGCAGGGGAGTTTTTTTAAGTCACCACTCCACTCTCTGTTAAACAACATGCAAACATGACTTAATTATGACATTAAATTAGCATTTACGTTCAACTTTTTTTTTTAATTCTTTGGCACAAGATTACTTAACGTCTTTCAATGTTCTATTCAAACAGCACCAACTAAAAAAAAGGCTAAAGGTATTTTATGATTATTACCTGAATGTTTTTAAATGCTTGGAGTTTATGATATCAGGAATTTCTGTAAAGCAAAAAGTAATGTTAAAAATAAATGTAGTAATAATTGTAATAAATGACATCGGCAGAAAAGCTTTAAACAACAGGAAAAGGGGGAAATAAATTGTGCATTCAAGACAAAAGAGTGACACAGGTTTGTGTCAAAGTCGGAAACCTACCAAAGCCATTGCCTTCATACAGTGCCCGTTCTCTCTCTATTGTCTGTTTGATGATCGCCTCTCTGGAGCCATGCTGACGACCCTGTCGTCCTTTAATACTGTTCGCCAACACTATCTGGTCCAGCTCTCCATCAAACCGGTGAAGGTACCTGAGAAATTAGATTTCATTATTTGAAGACACTGTGTATATATGGAACTTTCTACATAGATAATAGGATCTCATATTGTACCTTTCAATTATTTCACAAGCATCTTGTTTGGTGTACTCAGACTTGTCAGGATCTAGCTGGCTTTGGAACCACACAAGTTTATCACCTGCCGAAAACGCATACATGTATGTGCCCTTACGACAGCTTTACATATCACAAAAAACGTTCATCAAACTATATTTCCAATTTATTGCTGACACCAAGGTTCGCATAAGCTGTACAAATTTATCAGCAACTACTCACCAATCAGGTTTAGACGCTGTGCCTTTTCACTTTTTAACCTATAATTAAGTATGAATAAAGGTGTGAGGGGTCAACGTCACAACACAAAATATTTGGTTTCACTTTATACATACGAAAATAAATATATTAGTAAAACAGACTCATACTTTTCCTTCCTTCCTTGTTTGATAGCCGCGCTTGCCAAATAGCCAGCTTTTCTGCTGTATGGATGAACAACCTTCTCCACTGGAGCTTTTTTGCCTTTCGCTGCCTTTGGCTGCGACAAAACGGAGACAAAAATGATTAATGATATAAGCGTAAACAGATAGATTTAAACACAATTTCCAGATGAACTAAGCATAATAACGTTTTTAAACTTGCCATGATAGCTGATTAAAATAAATGTCTGTCTTTCACACGTGCATGTATGGGGGAACGGTTTAAGGGAAGGACCGCTGAAGCGTGTTCGACACTATTTTGGTTCCGTGCATTACAGTTCCGTACATAAGAGTTCCGCCGTAAATATTGCTACTAAAACATACAAAACGCGAAGATGTTAATATTAAGATGTTTATAAACTTGATAAAGTAATAATTAAATTTCCTAACTTAAGAGTGAACGTAGCTGTTTGTTTGAAGAAACTGATCATCTGATACAACTCGTGCTTATTATTTCAGTATATATGTAAACTTAATGACAGTATCGTCCTTATAAACAAGAATGCAATGATTTTAATTTTGTTTGAAATTTTTTATTATTTATAGAATTGGGGGAAATGTAAACGAATGCTATTGTTTTTTGTTGATTTATTTTCAGATTTTCCATGTTGTTTAATGACTGTTTTATACAAATTGTAAATTATTTTAATCTTATTTTGTTCTGAGTAAAAACGTTAAAATGAAAATAGACAAACAGAAATATATATATATTTTTTTCTAGTCCTTTATGATATGTATTGTATTTAAACTGTATTCTACACTGAAATCACTCACTAAATTAACCCAAATGTTTTGTTTTTTAAATTAGGAAAAACAATGCCCCGATTCATGTGCAAAAAAAAAGAAAGGGAAGATATGTGCACGTTCTGCACGTGCCGCCTGTGAATCCTCGTCCACTCAGCAGGGAGCGCGCGTGGGTTTTTTGACAACTGTTTAGTGTCGCAGCTCAGCTGGTTGATGTGTCACATGACTCACGCATCACATACATGGATCTTCCTCACTAGAAACCTAAACCCTCGCACGGATGGCAAAATTAATGGCGGACCCAGTGTCGCGTGAACAGTAGAGCGCGAGCATGCCGACGCTCCTGCAGAAGCTCTTCAGCAAACGAGCTGTCGGTAACGGGAGTCCCCGGGATTGCTCACGGGGATCGGAGCAGTGGTAAGCCCAAGTGCATTGCCTACTACACTGTCTCACGCTCACACCTGCGCGCGCGCTTCTCTAAAATTCAGCGACAGTGTTAAATGCAATTTCATTTTGCAACATTGCTGTTTCTTCGGTTACAAAAAAATATATATATATATGTGCATGTTAGTTATAGCTTTTGTGTCAGGCCGTGTTATTTGATCTATCTGTGTAAACCAGCAGTTCTGGCAAAGCGTAGTCATCTGAGAGCGCAACATCTATGTGTTATGTAACATGTCCCGTGCATTTCCGTTCGCACAGTATTTACATCTTCGCTGACAGATCATCTATGTGTTTATGCTGAGTCTATTCTCTTTTTTTAAAGTATTACAGTTTACCACAAAGAATGGGCATTTTCATGATATAATGTGGGCTAAAACTAGTGAAGCGGATTTCCCACTTCCATACTCCTCCACAGCCATTGCACAATTTTATATATATACACACTGATCAGCCATATGACCACCTGCCTATTATTGTGTAGTTCCCATTGGCAAACCTGACCTGCCGACGCATGGACTCCTGACCTTTCTATCAGAACCAGCATTCACTTTTTCAGCAATTTCAGCTACAGTAGCTCGTCTGTTTCATCAGACCATACGGGCCAGCCTTCGCTCCCCACGTGCATCAATGAGCCTTGGCCGCCCATGACCCTGTTGCCGGTTCACCGCTTTTCCTTTTTTTGGATTTTTGATAGGTACTGACCACTTTAGGGCTGCAGTTTTGGAGATGCTCTGACCCAGTCGTCTAGGCATCATCATTTGGCCCTTGTCAAAGTCGCTCAGATCCTTACACTTGATGTGTCAGTAGGACGAACAATGGGCAAGCATAAGGATCTGAAAAAATTACTGCTGGTTCTGATAGAAAGGTCTAGAGCAGTGGTTCTCAAACTGGGGGCCGGGGCCCCCTGGGTGGCCGCGAGATGGTGCCAGGGGCCCCCAGTTTTATGATATTTTATAAAATACATTAATTTATCATTAATTCTGTGTAATTAAACCTAAAAAAATAAGGCTACTAACCAACAGCACTACTTTGTATAATTTAATAGGTTTTGTTTAATAAAAATTTTAAGTTTTATAACTGTTTTTTGCCATAAATTTTATTTGGGGGGGTGGGCAAAGCAATGTTCTGTACACAAGGGAGGACGCACGCTGAAAAAGTCGGGTCGGGGGACGGGTCAGGGCTGTTTTGGTGACAGAATGGGGACCTACACAATATTAGGCAGGTGGTCATAATTTTATGGCTGATCGTGTATACAAACTTTTAACAATTTAAAAAAAAAATTGTTGTTAAATGTTTCCTCTGTGGAAGTGGAGGTCATAGGACCACAAAATATTTATCAAACCAATGCATTCGGACCGTTTCACCATCCACCATCTCTCATAAAGCTTTGCAGACTCTGCTCTGTCTGTGCATGTTTGTGTGTTTTGAATGTGTGGCTTTGGAAAGAGCTCTGAAGGTGGGTTAAAGGGCCCATGTCACAGGACTTTTTTAAGATGTCAAATACATCTTTGGTGTCCCCAGAGCACATGTGTGAAGTTTTAGCTCAATATACCATATAAATAATTTATTATAGCATGTTAAAATTGCCACTTTGTAGGTGTGTGCAAAAATTTGCCGTTTTGGGTGTGTCCTCTAAAGTGCACATGTGCAGATCAAGTGCAAACACTGATCACAATGATGGTGGTTTGTTGAAATTGAAACTCAATTGTTCTGTGAATTATTTTCTCTCTGCACTAAATGGCAGTGCTGTGGTTGGATTAAGGGGTTGGATTATTATAATTAGAGCTCCTTATGACATCATAAGGAGAGCCAAATTTCAATGACCTATTTTTTCATGTGCTTGTAGAGAATGGTTTACCAAAACTAAGTTACTGGGTTGATCTTTTTCAAATTTTCTAGGTTGATAGCATCACTAGGGACCCAATCATAGCACTTAAACATGGAAAAAGTCAGATTTTTATGTCATGGCCCCTTTAATAATGTGGGATCTTTTCTCCTTTTATTACTAGCTGCTCTTTTTTGATTTTAGTATGAATATTTTAGCCTTAAAGTGCACATATTTCATTGCTAAAAAACGTTATTTTGTGTATTTTATGCATAGTTTATGCTTAAAAAAAATATTATTTTCCACATACCGTACGTTTTTGTAGCTTCAGATTTCACTCTCTTTTTGAAACGCATGGATTTGTGAAGCTTTGTGCCCTTGATTGGCCAACAAATCTGTACGTTGTGATTGGCCTGAATACCTTTGACGTCTGCCGGAAATGTGACACTCCTTACCATGTTAACTTAACAGGAGTTAACTTACAGGCTGAGTCCTAAGCGGGAGGAATTATGATAATGTCGGCATTGTCTACATCACCAATCCCAGGAAGTAAACCGCTGCCTACAATCCGTGTGTTTGTTTTAGTTCAAGAAAAGAGATATATGTCACACAAATTGTAACGATTTTAAAATAAATTTGTTGTTAAATGTTTCCTCTGTGTAAACATGAAAGTGTTTGGTGGCTTCTAAATTCATCCCTGTTTGGATCCTAAGGAATGAATGGGGCTAGGCTATATGCTAACATATTCACACGCGCTGTACAAAGATTAAGTGCATGCATTGAATCCTTGGTTTGAAGGGAATGCAAGCATATGACTTATTTGTATGAATGTTGGCAATCGGGATCTGCACATTTGTTTGCTGAGATGTGCAACTTTGGCCTATGAGAGTGTCCTATGACTTTGTTTGGATCACATGCTTTGTGAGAATGTGTGTATGACAGTCATGTGACACTCGAGCAGAATTCAGTCGGTCATCAGATAGATAAGAACTCCCTCACCCTCACCACACACACACACACAAAGTGTTCCTCTTTGAGTATCCATTTAAATATCTAATTTGAGTCATTCTTTGAAGTCTTCTGTGATGTGTCAGTTGTCATATGACTCTGAGAACACCGAGTGAGATCACATTTTTAGGAACATTTATCGCATGTATACTCATGCACACACACATACACTCTATAATGCAGAGAGAGGAGTACATTTGAAGATGAAGATTAAGAATAGCAGGAAGGCACCCGGAAGGTGTGTTAATATTCCAGAGGATGCTTCACGCAACAGGTACACTGTCTAAGAGTGTGTGTGTTTTTGTTGGCTCATTACAAGAATCTTTGTTTCTACTTGGTTCAACATCTGGTGTGTGTGCGTGCGCGTGTGCGTGCGTGCGCGTGTGTGTGTGTGTGTGTGTGTGTGTGTGTGTGTGTGTGTGTGTGAAGAGTGAAGTACATTCATAGAGTTCTTATTTTATGCTTGGTGATAACACGTGAAACATGGTGCATCCCAAGTAAAGTGTTAATCTTGCATGATAGGGGGATGAAATTACAATTTATTCCTTGCATTTGTTGTTTATTCCAATTTATTGAAGTAAATGAAGCTGATGTTTAGGGGAAATTCCACAGAATTCTGTAAAAATACTAACATGTGTTTAATAAAAGTGAGACTACTTTGTTTTCTTCACCAAAATATATCCAATGCCTTACATTTCCAGAGGCGGACACTACTTGAGTATTTTAAGTGCTTTATCAGAGTGTTTGTCTTGGGAAAAAATTTACTTTACTTTACAAAAAAATGTTTACTAGAATCATACTGTGTATTCCTTTTATGTTGCATATTAAAATTTATTTAATACCTAATTACATAAAAATTGTGTAGTTTTACTTTTCTTGAGTAAACATATAAAAGTAAAAAAAATACTAGATGTTTAATGTACTTTAATATTAAATATAAACCAAAAACTTGAAATGAAAATGTAAATGAAATGTAGTGGAGTAAAAATTATGATAATATGCTGTGTAATGTATGTTTTCCAAAGAAAACACTGATAATATACGAATACTTAAAAATTGACTTTTATGTAGAAAGTAAAAATACTTAAGTAGTGTCTGCCTCTGAACATTTCCACATTTGGCAGATGCTTTTATCTGAAGTTACATACAGTGCATTAAAGGTATACATTTCATCAGTATGTGCGTTACCTGGGTATTGAACCCTTGACCTTTGAGCTTCTGAAGGGTCTTCTCTCAATTACTCTGCATAGATATTAAACTGAATGTTAAAAGTTTTTAAACATATTATGTGATGATACATTTAGTAGTCATTAAGGATTTCAGCGCTTGAGAATGGAAGTGGCTCAATCATTGAGGCGCGTGTGTATGTGGTCATGTGGCAGCAGTTGATCATGTGACTAAAAGTATTATGAAAATCCCAAAGAGGATGTGTCGAGACGAGTTTAGTGTTGTCATAAGTGTTGTGTATAAAGACTGTGCATTTTACTTTATTTTCAGGCAGTGTCTTTTGCATGGTTAAGTATTGACTAGATGCTGGATATATGTGTGTTTGTTTGTGTGATGGTAGTACCACTCTAAGCAAATGGTTTTCTCTCTCTCTCTCTCTCTCCTTCTGTCTTTTCTCTTATATACTGAGTTATACCACACACACATTCGGTCTGTTTAGGATTGGATAAAGAGAGCCTGTGCCCTCTTGTGTGTGTAAAGGATAAAGGGAGCCTGTGCATGGCAGTGTATTGTTCAGCAGCTGGGTTAGAAAGGCCCATGCAACATATCTAACATAAACTACTCATAACACTAAGCAGTCCATATAAAATTTCTGTACAGTTAACACAAACGGACCCAAAGTCTTTTACAGCATCACACAGACACACACACAACGCACTGCATCATCTACACAACCAGAAAGAGAAGGGGCGCTGCCAATACGATGTGTGTGTGTGTGTGTGTGTGTGTGTGTTGTGGCGTGTGACTCTTGCACTCAGTGCCCGGACAAGAGGAGATGGAGTCGGTGTGCGGGTGTTTTCTGTTGTTTTTTTGTGTTTTTCTTGTATTTAATAGCAGAAAGATGCTACTGCGTGAATTGTGCTTGTTTGCGCTATTAGCTTTTCATTGGGACAGTTTTGGGATTTATGTGGTTGTGATATCGACCTTTTTGGGATCCACATGTAGTGTTTAAATGCTGGAAATGATTGTCTGAAACACCAGGATGGAAAGCAGGTAGGGTGTGTTATTTGTGTAAAGGAAATGTGTACTTTTTTAATGGAAACCAATGGAATTGATATTTTGCTGTAGGGTATGAATGAAACAGTTAAATCTTTGCCACTTTTCAAATGCTGTGTAACTTCTTGCTAAATGGTCCAAGGTCAGTGTAACTGCTGAACAAAATAACTGTTATGTGTCTCACTAGTAAAAGTGAGAAAAAGTAAAAACTCCATTGTTGTGGAAATACCCCCACATGGCACAGTACCTATCTTACATTGTATTTGTTTTAATTGATGCTGACTAAAGCTGGTTTGAAAATATGATGTACAATAAATATTATTTTCTGCTTTCGGGTGCATTGACGTTCTTTTGTTTGTTTCTCTCTCCTTGTGTCTGATTTAGTTGGGCATCTGCTGAGTTTGATCTAGCTCAGATTCGGTTGATAGTGTATCAGGACTGTGAGAGAAGAGGGCGCCAGGTTCTCTTTGACTCCAAAGCAATACATAAACTGGATGCATCTGAGACGGTGAGTTGCTGATATGATGTGTGCGTGTGTGTGTGTGTGTGTGTTGTTTGGTAGGGGGGTGTCTGTGAACACTGTTTTAGGAGGAGTCACATGCTCTGTAATCCAGCTTGCTTAGATCTCATGACAGGTGTGACTGCTCAGCTACAGTAACTGGGTCAAAGTGTTTGAAACCCATGAGTGTGTGATCATGCTTAAGGTTTTATTTTATTTTTGTATAATACATATGAGATTTATAGTTTTGTACTTGAAGGGCCTATGTAACAAGAAAGCATATTTTCCTTATCATTTAAAATTGAAGAGTGTAATGTATTATATAATATATTACTAATACTATATATATATACTATAAATAATATATAAATAAACTGTAACCTCCTCCCATCTATTTATTGAAACCTCTAAATCTCTCAAACTTTCGAACATTGCCAAGACCTTCCATTGGTGGTTGTCTTATGAAACATCACACACTACAAGATTTCCTCTAAAATCATCTTAAAGTGTTAATAAAATCTGATACACATATTAGTTTATAGATATTGCCAACAGTTATTGCTGCTGTTAATATTTTCTCGACAAGTTGAAGCGATGAGACATTTTTTTATGGGTTGTTCATGTGACGTTCAGCAAAAAGCCCAAAAAGGTGTAAATAGTATCTGCAGATATAGATAGCATCTAATTACTATTTACACATTGCAAATTTGATAATTTTTTTAATAAATAAAACTTATTTTAACCTACTGTTAAGTGTAGGTTAAAATAGTGCGTGTTTTTGCGAGTTTCCATCTATTTGCGTTTTTGCATTGACTTCGTCTCTTGATCATACAACAGTACTTTAAAATTGGTAAACTTTGACTGTCAAAAATCTGCAGATATTATATGCTCAGATTTACAGCATCCAAATCTTTTTGGTAACACTTTACTTGAAGGGATGTGCATAAGACACGTGTCTTGAACATGAAGGAGATTTTATGCACGTTTATGACAACTGTCATTAAGTGTCATTTGTTCAATTATGTCATTTTTAATGCAAAGATGACATTGTTTGAGATGTCTTTGTTATGACAACTTGACATAAACCAATACATCATAACTTGTCATAAATCTGTCATAAACATGTCATAGCAGAATAATTATCAAACTTAAGAAACTACCTTTATGGGCTAACATTACATAACTGTCATTTAAATTTCATGAAGTGATAATACTCTGTCAAATAGTTTAATTACAGATTATACTTAACTTTATGTATGTGCACAATACATAAAAAACTGACAACTAACAAAACATATTCTTCCTCACACAGTGGGTTCTGAAATTTTCTGACATAGAAGAAAAAACTAACAAAATTTTCTTTTGACATAGAAGAAAAAATAGCAAAATGGACTCAACGCTGCATGGTTACCCATCAATTTTAATTATTATTATTATTATTATTATTGGAAGAATACTTGATTTTATTTTTTCTAATAAATGGAGGAAACTTAAAAACATTATGAACTGAAGAATATTCATGATGCTGTTATAAAAATATTTGACGGAGTATTAACACTTGATGATATTTTAATGACAAATTATATTTGTACCACTGTAGTTGAGGTCAAGAAAAATATTAATGACGCTGTTATAAAACTATTTGACAGAGTATTAACACTTAATAACATTTCAATGACAAATACAATTTGTATCACTGGTAAAAAGTGGTCAGTTATGTTGTCTTGGTAATGTCAAGTTGTCATGACAAGTTATGATGTAATAGTTTATGTCAGTTGTCATAACAAAGACATCTCAAACAATGTCATCTTTGCATTAAAAATGACATAATTGAACAAATGACACTTAAAGACCGTTGTCAAAAACGTGCATAAAATGTCCATTATGTTCATGACACGTGTCATGTCATGATTATGAAGGTGTTGTGTCAGTCTTATGAACACCCCTTCAAGTAAAGTGGCAAAAATAGTTTTTAAAACATTTTGCTTTTACAGAGTTGATTTGCTTGTATAACATCAGGACCTTTCTTTGTAAATCAAAGATGTATTTTTCCTGGAGATCCATTTGAACACATCCATCTATCTAGACTGTTGTTATTGAATGTCTCTGTCTCTCTTTGAACAGAGTGTGATTTATTGTCAGAAAGTTGTCACATGATTGGTCTGTTTATTCAGCTCTTCAGCTTTTGTCAAAGAGAGACAGAGTGAGAATGTGTTTGTGTGTGTGTGTGTGTGTGTGTGTGTGTGTGCGTGCGTGCGTGCGTGCGTGCGTGTGTGTGTGTGTGTGTGTGTGTGTGTGTGTTGCTATTGAATTGCCTGTTGTGCTAGGAAACACTTGTGTATTTTTGGTGTATTAAGCAGCATTTTTACAGACAGATTTTGAATAGGACTTTGACCTTCAGCTTATGATGACTTTTCAATCTCAATCAACTTGAAATTACCATAAATTTCCACTTTCTTAACCAGTGAGGAACTGCTATAAATTATACAAATAAAGTTGAATTAGTTTAAGAAGTTATTTATAGCAACTCCTTACTTGTTAATAAAGTTGATTGTAATTAATTGTAAATAATTCAAGTTAATTTTACTTAAACATTTAAGTGCAACAAAGTTTGCCTTAGCCTCAGTAAAACTGCGCTTCTTGTATTCAGTTATTTCCTGCAAAATCCTTTTATATTCCTTATTGAAGAAAGGAAGTGATGTTGACAGGTTAAATGCAACTGTTAAATAAGTGGCATAATGTCTTAAAAAAAACAGATGCTCCAGACTCAATTAAATGAACTCGAGGATTAATTGTTAATGATGTAATATTACAGACTGCTGATGAGACCAAAAGTCCACCTACTCGCAGAGGTGCCTGCCAAATCGGCAGCCAAGCAAGGGAGAAGGACAAGCCTCCTACATATCAGGTTTGTGAAATACCACATTCAAATATGCTTAAAGGGTGTAGAAATCATTATAATTTTGTACATTTGGATGTTTATTTAATCACTCCTCCCACTTTTTGGGAATCCACAGTACCTGTTCCTTCATGACCTCATCACATAATCATTTACTTTGGTTTGTGTTAAGACATAATAAGTATCCGGCACGTACTGTGAATTGTGCTGCAAATATTTACATGACCTACACTGTGTATTAATGGCATTTTGATGTACTCTTTGACTTGTATACTGTATTTGCATGTTCAGTACACCAGGCCGGCTTCAGATGTGAACATGCTTGGGGAGATGATGTTTGGCTCAGTTTCTATGAGCTACAAGGGTTCAACTCTTAAAATTCACCACATTCGGTGAGTATTCGGTTTACAGGGTAAAACACCACATTTTTATTTAAAGTCCATGTCCAAGTTCGATATTAAATAGTTCTTAGTTTGCGACACCACAGAAAAATTTGATCGATTAAAAAAGCCAAATATACAAAATAAATCTAAAATAAGTAAGGGGGCATGTCTGCTGTCAGCGCTGAAACCACGCCCACTTGCGGGAAAGCTACAATCTCTCTCAACTTTCAAATACCGCTGCAACCTGAATAGATGCTCACGATTGTTTAAGGGGTGGGGCCATGCTCAGTGGCTCCAGTGCATCATTAAGCCACCATTTTAGCCCCGCCCAAATATCCCGAACACAGAAATGTGGAAAAACTGTTGTAACTAGACAATTCAGAACTAAGTAGTTCACAGTTTTTGTAACGCATTTCAGCAATACGTTTCTAATGGGAGTTTCACACAGTACGTGGCAACCACAAGTGTTTAGTTTTTCGAAAGGAGACGTGCGGAAAGCGGCAAAACGGGGGCGGTTACAGAGGTGAAGCGGAGTTGGTCCACATGCCTTGCCTGTACACCCAAAATAACTGTCCCTGTCCCACATATTTGTACTAAATGCTGCACAAAATGCTTTACGAGAAAAGTTGTTTAACATTTAAAATGTGCTAGGAGGAAACAGTTCTCTGAAAATTACTTTACATCAACTATTTTTCTTATTTTTTTGCATGTTACAGGAATCCACCGGACGAATCCTCATTGATGTTCATGCATTTACAGTGTTATTGTGTTTTTTACAGGTCTCCTCCTCAGCTGATGGTCAGTAAAGTTTTCTCCACAAGGTTTGGCAGCAGCTCCTCTGGAAGTACAAATACGTAAGTCTCTCTTCATCTGTGATCTATATGATTCTCTATGATGTGATTTTGTTGTATGGCTCTACTCGATTGGGTGTTTTGAGGATTTTTGTGTTTTTTTTAAGGCTGCAAGACAGTTTCGAGTCAATGAGTCAAACTTTTCCAGGTCACACCAGCAACATAGGTAAGATATTTAACTCTTTTGTGCAGTCTGTATGTGAGACTGTCTGTTAAAACCTATGTCACTGAACAGTTCCTTTTACAATGTTTCCTAATATGTTTGAGTGGTTTTAAGAATATTTTGAAAACGTACGGTAAAGTTACTTAACTATACTCGAAACATCCTGAAATGTTGTAAACTTTGTGCTTTACAGAAGTTGTAAGAAGACACATTGTTTAGATTTGAGCCCCATTGTCATATACATGTCCGACTATCATTTTAAGCCATTTATTATTGTTGCCATTTCTAATTCAGATACTGGCCAAATGGCACGTGAATTTGCTTTATTTACTCACCAAAGCGAATTAATGTTCATTTACTGTTCTCTTTAATCTTTCTCTGATTTTTAACTCACACACACACTTGTTTCAGGAGTCTGTCGTGCAGCTAGCGCTCCTCTGCTCTGTCTGGTTCGGAGCGCATCTTTCTTTGCAGGTTTGTGTGGAATGGTAAAGCAGAGTGCGCATGCGTTGACCTCGTGCACACACGTTTCTTAATTTTTCTGTTTCTCAACCCCTCTCTTTTTCTCTCTCTCTTTCATTCTTAGCATTGTAATGGGTTAGCAGTGATACGCAGCATGCTGATATTCTGCGGGTTTGGTGGGCCAAAAAATAAATAAAATTCAGAATGTGGGAGGGTTGCAGGTGGACGCGATAAATTATGTGGGAATAACTGACCACAGGACGTGAAATTTTTTGAAAATAATACACACCCAAGGTGGTTATGTGGCACGATGAAAAGGACCAGAGAAAATTATTCCACTCATACCATGGTTACCACAAAAATTGTTCTGGTGGTTATTTTAAGACATTTGACAGGTTAGGTGTGGGTTTTACAGAAAAATAATCAATACCTGTGGAACGATTTTTCAACCAATCAGAATAAAGCATTCAACTGCCCCGTGGTATAAGTAAGGAATGATGGACGACAGGAAATAATGCACACCCAAGGTGGTAATGCGGCATGACGCGAAGTGGAGTGCCATTACACCGCAGGTGTGCATTATTTTAAAATAATTCAAAGGCCCGGAGTCAATTATTCCACTTATACCACGGTTACCAAAAATATTGCTCTGGTGCTTATTTTCAAGACATTTTAAAGGTTAGATGTGCGGTTATTGAAAAATAATAAACACCCATGGAACCAAAAAGTCATGGGTTTGGGTGCATGGAAAATTAATGATTTATTTTTAACAGCGGATTCGGATTATGTTAGAGCTGATTTTGGCATCTACAGGTTAGACTGCACGGCTAATGGCACGATTTCAGATTTTTTGCAGGTGTTGTGTGTGTTTGTGTGGGATACTAACAGACATGCTTCCCTAAAACACGTTTTGGAGCCTTATACATCCCTCAAACCACCCACCACACAAAGCACTGTGGACTCACTGCTTGACATCTTTTACCTGTTAAACCTGCAGCTGAATATAAGTGCAATGGCCTTTGTTTTCTAGCCCACAGTAATCCAGTGGACATGCCAAGCAGAGGACATAGTGAGGATGGGGACAGTGGCATTGCCCGCTCTGGTACACTTTTATGTTGTTCTAAGTATATCGAATTTCTGCATTGGTCGTATAACCTATAATTATTTACTCTGTGTAAATATACATTCCTGTAAACTTCCTTTTGTTTCTGCAGCATCACTAAGTAGCCTTTTAGCTACGCCCCTACCCTCACCTGGCTCCTCCTTTAGCAGCGGATGTGCCAGTAGTTACCAACGACGATGGCTCCGTAGCCAGGCCACCAGTCTCCAACATGGCCCAATGCCTCGCTGGTGAGAGAGTGAATGTGTTTCATGAGATCAGAGTATACGGATAACAGACATTTAAGATGCATTTTTGTGTGTGTGCGCATCAGGAGCACTGAGGAAATGTTTAACCTGTCTGATGAGAGCTGCAGTTCAAACCCTGCCATGATCCGGAGGAAGAAGATTGCCATTAGCATCATCATCACCCTGCCAGAGAGAGAAGAAGAAAGCCACAATTTCCAGGAGTTCTTCTTCTCCCACTTTCCTCTGTTTGAGTCTCACATGAACAAACTCAAGACTGCCATAGAAAGGGTAAGCATGAAAGTGCAGGCGAGTGATTTGGTTGTCTAAACTTGCAATGGTCAAATGGTTTAATGTTATTTTTAGCAATGGTGTTTTTGAATACAGGACTGCCCAGAAAGAAACACAACTGAGCTAGGTCAGAAAAACCAGAAAACTTCATAAACTTAAAATTTGAAACTGAAGGGATATTTAAAACTATAACAACAATAGAATGCTCATAAAACTTGTGTTGTTTGTAGGTTTTAGTGGCATCTAGCAGTGAAATTGCGAATTGCAACAAAC
Organism: Paramisgurnus dabryanus; assembly: GCF_030506205.2. Taxonomy (NCBI): domain Eukaryota; kingdom Metazoa; phylum Chordata; class Actinopteri; order Cypriniformes; family Cobitidae; genus Paramisgurnus; species Paramisgurnus dabryanus. Next base: position 40,574,550 of record NC_133340.1, on the reverse strand, counting down.
TGCTCAGTCCACTGTTTACCCCTTCCTTTCAGGACACATGATGAAAAGTATCCACCACAGGGCAAACATGTCATAATCTGAAACAACATAGTGACAAAACATGCTCTGTAGAGCTACTGTAGAAACGTGACGCAGCAAAATGGCAACTTCCATGTAAGGAGACCCACGGTGTATGTAGATAGAAACGGCTCATCCTTAGGTAGTAAAAACATAACAGTTCATTATGTAAGGTCTTTATACACCACTGAAAACATAGTTATGTATTATAAATTGCATTTCTGTCAATAGGTCCTCCTAAAAGGTACACACTGCACCTTTTGTGCTTAGTCAACTTTTTTCTGTTGTGATCAAAATATGTTTTTGCTCCACCTCCACTGACTGGTTCACTTTTATTGGGACTACATTAATATTTCTATTAATAGATATAAAAAAAATTATAGAAATAGATGTCTATCCACATAAACTGAATTCAACTTGAATGCATGAAATAATACAATTGACTTAAATCCTTAGATAAAAGGCAACCCACTTTACAGTTATAGATCTTAAAGATAACAGTATATGAAGAGCTCAGATGCAAAAGTTACAAAACTCCACCTCTGTCAAAAATAAGATAATGATATTAACCGAATGTTCATATGCACATATTCATCAAATACTTTCACTTTAAATTTACTTTATATATAATATTTTGTTAATATTTAGTTAATTGTTTACTTGGTATAAAACATTTAGTTGAAAATATTAAAGGAAAACACCACCGTTTTTCAATATTTTACTATGTTCTTACCTCAACTTACACAACTTAATACATCCCTATCTTTTTTCAATGCGTGCACTTAATCTTTGTACAGTGCGTTGTGAATGTGTTAGCATTTAGCTTAGCTCCATTCATTCCTTAGGATCCAAACAGGGATGAATTTAGAAGCCACCAAACGCTTCCATGTTTTCCATATTTAAAGACTGTCACATGAGTAGTTACACAAGTAAGTATGGTGGCACAAAATAAAAATTGGCATTTTTTCGACCTTGGTGCATAGTAACATTATCACTCCCCATCTCTCTGAGCCAGAGAGTTCCCAGGAGTGATGATGTTACTGCGCCAGAGGTCGATGTGGGGCAAACTAAGTGCTCTTCTGCCATACAATAGGCTACAGTTCTCACTTTTTATCCGCTTAAAAAAGTCACATTTTATTTGGTGCCACTATATGTACTCATGTAACAGTAGGGAAAACATGGAAGTGTTTGGTGGTTCTAAATTCAACCCGGTTTGGATCCTAAGGAATGAATGGGGCTAGGCTAAATGCTAAAACATTCACGATGCCCTGTGCAAAGATGAAGTGCACACATTGAAAAAAGATGGATAGGAATTAATTAGTCTAAGTTGGGGTAAGAACATAGTATAATATAGAAAAATTGTGGTGTTTTCCTTTAATATTTTTCACATCCCTAGAACAGACATTTCAAGATACATATCTGTATCTTTTTTAAGCAAATAGAAACATACAGCATGCTATTTTTTCTAAACAAACATTTTCCCTCAAAAGATTAAAGTATGTGCTTGTTTTTCAGGCGATGATTATGTGCAGAAGAATCGCAGAGTCCAGCCATCGTGTGCAGGTCTTTCTGTGTCGAGTGATGGAGGCATTGGGTGAATTCAGGTGAAAGTGAGGGGGATGTGGTGCTGACATCATCACATTTAAATATTTGTTGTTTATATCTTCTCTTGTCTTCTCATCCATGTTTTATCTAAATTTCTGTGAATTTGTGCCCTTTTTAAAGTCTGATCTGTTTTTTTTTTGCAGGATGACAGTGTGGAACCTGTACATGGCTCCGCGAATCAGTGAGCCGGTCTGGCTCTCCATGATTTCCCACAGTGCCGAGCGAAACCTCCTATGTCAGCGCTTTCTCAAGGAGATGAGTTTGCTGATGGAACATGGAGCCAAGCACCAGTTAGTGGTTTTACACCTCTCTTCTGAATGTAGTGCATTTTATTTTAAACCCTATTTTTTTCCTATTTTTGGAGAATTGTGTAATTGCCAGGCTTTAATAATTTACGGCTAAATTGTAGTAATAAATTGTATTCTGATGTTGTTTGTGCTGTTTACCCATTACAGCATTTTTTTCTATTCCGTAGGTTTCTCTCTGCTCTTCTTACTGCGGTTCTTACACATCACATAGCCTGGGTTCCCACGGTGATGCCCAGTAACCTCCCGCCAATCAAGCCTGCCTGTCAGAAACCTGCATCCCAGACAGTGGATCTTTTGGCAAAGTCTCACCCATACAACCCGCTATGGGCTCAATTATGTAAGACCACGCACAATACTTACATATGCATACAAATACGCAAAAAACGCTTGGATAATGCATTACATTTTTTTTTTTTAAACCGCCTCATTACCCCAATTTGCAATTGTAATCTTAAAATAATCATTTATAATTCAAGTTTTTGGTCTCTCATGTATTTATTGGGATTCTGTTATATAAACTCATGCTACAAAGAACATTCGGTGAAAATATAACCTTGATTTTTTATATTGTCTGTGTTAGTCCATGTCAAAGATTAAAATCAATGTGAACCAATGATTGAAATGAACTTTTGATGCTCATAGATTATGAGCCTTTTACCTGCTTCTATTCAAAATTACTTGAACAAATATATTGAACCTCTGACATTTGCGTTGCTCACACCATACCACTTAATTCCATGCTTGTTATAAAAGTAAATGGTTTAATTGCATAGCTGGTTCAGCAATTTTTTTTACAGTTTGAGTATTGCATTGTTTTTAGGTGACCTGTATGGTGCTTTAGGCTCTCCGGTTCGAGTCTGTCGGACGGTGGTGGTGGGGCGCAAGAGGGAGTTGGTGCAGCGAGTCTTGTATGTTCTCTCCTACTTCATTCGCTGCTCAGACCTACAGGAGCATACGCAAGGACAAACGGACAATCCCTGCTCCTTTCAAAGCACCTATCCCACACCTCCAACTGAAATGAATGATGAAGAACCATGTTCCTCTAAGACAGATGCGTCAAAGCCCCTCACCCCCTGTGCTTCCAGAACCAATGAAAACGCACTGTGCTCAGATTTGACTAATTTATTTCCAGGTATTCTTTTAGAGCAAAATGACGAGAAAACGTTTTTTACTGATACAAAATCATCTAATCCGTCCTCCTGTTTGGAATCGACCGTTGTCCGACCGGAATGTACAGAGATTGGACAGGAATGCTTTGGTGAAGACAGTGACTCTGTTGAGGGTGGATTAGAGCACATTTTAGCCAATCAGAGTCCTCTTTTGCACAGGGTGCAGTTTCACATCGGCAGTCCCAGAGAGTCAGAGAATGATGGACAGCCTAGGGATCTAACTGGAGCGGGGTTTGGGCGAAAGTTACATCGAAGGCTTCTGACTGACATGCGGAGGAATGAAAGTTCGGACAGTGCTTTAGGTGACAGTGATGAAGATGAATCATTGCCACTGCAATTGCACATGATTACTGAGCAAAATGAATATGAGCTACCGCTGCCAAGGTAAGGAGAATAGACTTATTTCAATTTTGACATTTAAATTAAAGAGGTCATACACTGTCAGAAAAGATAGTGTACAGAAAAAAGGTACAAAGTAAAAAAAAAGAAAAATTTTGTACCTAAAAGGTGCATATTGGTACCTAAAATGTACACATTGGTACCTAAAGCCCGGACTATAGTCTCTTTTTTTACTTATTTCTTTCCTGTGTAGTTGTCAGGTAGAGAGTCAAGCCAGTGTTAATCATTTCGGGCGGTCCTTGCTGGGTGGCTACTGTCCGCAGTACATGCCTGATTTTGCCTTGCATGGCATCAGCTCTGATGTCAGACTGAAGCAGTGCCTCATGGCTGATCTGGAACATACTGTTCTTGTAAGTACAACATTTTAAAAAATTAATTTACGTATTATACTACACATCAAATGACTGGTGCATATTGAGTGTCACAATTAGGGTTGCCAACTGTCCCGTATTAGCTGGGACGTCCCGTATTTTGAGGTTAATTTAGTTGTCCCGTGTTCTGTTTTTTGACTGCTACGGCGATCGGTACGATCTCGCCGACAGTACAAATTATTTAACAACAATACAAAAGTTTAAAGAAATACATTAAAAATAAGATTTTTTTTGTAACTCATCCATTTAAATCCCTCACCTCTGTCCCGTGCCAGTTTTTTGTAGCATCCATATCTATCCCAGTCAAGAAGAGCCCTCTCCTCTTGCCAAATATGCTTTATTAAATATTTAATTGCATGTTAATGCGAACTCATAAATTATTTGTTCTTGTATGTGTTTGTCCAGCATCCTGCCCTGGATGAACCAGTAGCCGAGGCTCTGTGCATTGTGGCGGATACAGACCGACTAAGCGTGCAGGTGGCGACGAGTCAAAGGCGTGTATGTGAGGGTGGACGGTTAGGCAGAGACGTGATGGTTTCTAATCTCATACACACGCTCATCACATCAGTTTTGCAGCTGTATGCGCTCAACGTCGCCGCTGACTTTGTAAGTCATCTACCTGTAATATGCATACAATGCAACATTTATGTTTTTTCTGCATTCTGATTTTTGTGTGTGTGCATGCAAATGTTATCTCAGTGCGTGATGCATCTGGAAGACCGGTTACAAGAGGTGTATTTTAAGAGTCGATCCTTAGCTGAATATCTGAGGGGGCAAAACAGGGTCCATGTTAAAGAACTGGGACTGGCACTGGGGTAAGATCACACTTTTGTTAAAACACACGCTGACATCACTTATAATTGATCTTAAAGAGTAACTAAACCCTAAACCAACTTTTTTTAGTTAGTGATCTGTAAGAATGATGCTTTATTAGTGCTGTTCATTGATTTTAGTAAGTTTTTTGACATTTGGATATAAAGTGTTTCAATACTACAATATATGGTGTAAAAACGTCTGAGTGCTGCCCTCTTCAGGTTGAACGGTGGCTACTGCAGTTGAATTTTCCTATTGGATGTTGGGTCCAAGAAATGACTCGTGACGTAAGCAGGTTCAAGCTCACCACGCCCTTGTTACGATCTCACCACACACTTAGTTCGTCCCCTCTATCTCCGTTGGGATCTGCCCACTTTTCTTGCATTTTTCAAATATTGCAGTGGGTGGAGTCAGGCTCTGACCAGGGGTTTAGTTACTCTTTAAAGTTAAAGGGATAGTTCGGCCAAAAATGATATTAAACCCATGATTTACTTACCCCCAAGCTGTCCAAGTTGCATATGTCCATCGTTTTTCAGACAAACACATTTTCGGATATTTTAGATAATGTTTTAGATCTTTTCAGTTGATTAAATGTAATGTTACGGGGTCCACGACCTTCAAGTCCAAAAAAAGTGCGTCCATTCTTCACAAATAAATCCAAACGGCTCCAGGATGATAAACAAAGGTCTTCTGAGGGAAATCCGTGCGGTGTTGTTGTAGAAATATCCATATTTAAAATGTTATTAACGCAAATAACTACCTTCCGGTAGGGCCGCCATCTTAGTCGCGTCCGCATTCAGGATGAGAGCTTACGCAGCCTACGGAGGTTACTCTGCTGCTGCTCTGTGCCCCCGCCCTCCGAATTTGTCATACGTCACTAAGAAAAGTGCGTACACTACGCTAATACTCTCTCCTGAATACAGAGGAGTCTAAGATGGCGGCGCTACCGGAAGGTAGTTATTTTAGTTTATAAAGTTTTAAATATGGATATTTCTACAACAACACTGCACGTATTACCCTCAGAAGACCTTTGTTTATCATCCTGGAGCCGTTTGGATTTATTTTGTGAAGGATGGACGCACTTTTTTTTGGACTTGAAGGTCAAGGACCCCGTAACATTACATTTAATCAACTGAAAGATCTAAAACATTTTCTAAAATATCCGAAAATGTGTTTGTCTGAAAAACGATGGACATATGCTGGACAGCTTGGGGGTGAGGAAATCATGGGTTTAATATCATTTTTGGCCGAACTATCCCTTTAAGTCAGATATTAGGCAATTTTATTTGAATTGCATATGATATAACTTTCCAAGTTACACGACTACATATATGATTCTTTTTTTCTCTCAGGATTGAATCCAGTGATATCCCATTGCTTGCAGCAGTCGCCAGCACCCATTCGCCATATGTTGCCCAAATTCTTCTCTGAATGGACCAAGCAACATTTATTACATTTAAGGGACCAATCAGAATGTATTCCTGTTCTGCATGGACCAGCAAGGATCTCATTGTTATCAGATTAACACACCAATCATGATGCAATGTGCTTGACAACCAATCAGAACTCACACCCAGCCTTTATTATACCAATCAGAATGCATCTTGTTTGTCCAACTGACAGTATTTCGTGTGTGTATGAAGGTGTGCATGTCTAAGTAACCAATATGTAAATATGGTCATCCCATAAGCAGAATTATACCATATTGGGAGACTTGTTAAATGCTTATTTTTGTAAGTCTTATATGAAAAGGGAAGGTGGTGAAATAAGAGGTCTTAAGATAATATAAGATTTTAATTTGATGTATTTATCATTTGTACAAGAGTGCCTCTAATGGTTTGATTTTTATTTTAAATATTTGTTTGTGCTTCAATTTTGAAAGATGAATGTTTACATGTGCGGTTTAGGTTGACTGAGTGAGTGGGATATTAAACTATGTTACAGTTACTTACTTGTCAATCGACGGTTCTTGGATTGTAGGTTACAGTGTTCATATGGTGCTACTTTATTATTCCTTGCATCAAACGCTTACTAAAGTGCATACTTTATGCTCTGCCCTTTTAAATACTTTTTTATCAGGGGCACTTAAAGGCTCTAAACTCAACAGCAATGGGAACCCAGGTGTTAGACACAAAGTTAGTGTTCTTCTTCTTTTATGTTTCCATTTTAGATATCTAGAGAAAGATGAATATTTTTTATATTATTACAGAATGCTCTACCTCAAATAATCTGACAGATCAGAGTGCTGAGTATTCACTTAAAAGCACTCTGAATTCAGCTCCATTTGTATTAAAGTGAACATATTTACATACAGTATGCATGTATGTCACTTGTGAATTCTGTACTAATTGTAAATTTAAAATTATTTTTTATAAGTGAGGTTGGAAGTTGACATTTTGAACACTAAGGTTTTAACACTTTAAGTAGTCTCTTTTGAGACCATATATAAAATATAATGTATAGTCTGTTCTGTGCATGGGTTGAATGCAGTTGGGTGTTTTGTCTGCGAGTGACTATGGAAGATTCAGATTGCTAAGAGCTGAACTAGTGATGAATAAATACATTTCCAAGAGTTTGATAACTCTGCCTTTTTAGTTGTGTATCTTCTCTTCTGTTTGTGTTGAATTGGACGGTGCCTTGATGCTGTAGTAGACTTGGTTGAAACATTTTAAGTCACACCGCCTTAAAAGTGTACATTTACACTACATGCCCAAAGTATATAAACTATCACAAAAAATATAATCAATTTAATGATTCTAGTGGGAATTGGTGTTAATGGAAACTAATGGCCTCCATTGATCCATGGATATTCCAGTAATTTTAGACAAACCTAAACTCTGGTGTGATTTCTATGCAATGGTTTGATTAGGCCCTTGGACTCTCCGGTACAGTAGGTGGCGGGATGTGCTTTTCATACCCATTGCTTGCAAACAGTTGTGGAGAGACCAGTCTCCGCGCAATGAATTGTTTAATTTGTCATGGATATATTTTACATTCATTCCTGGATGGAGTCAATGGACACACCCGGCCTGTTTGAAGACGCGTAATATACACGGAGAGAAAGCGCCTGTCTGATAACCACTGAGGTAACTGAGCTAGCGGCTAACACGGTAGCATTTACCTTTAAAATAACTAATACCTCTAACTTATCTGTCACACAATTAAACTGCGACCGATGGACTCGACAAATAAATATTAACAAGCACTTGCATGTGGTTATATCGGTTTTATAGGTTTTTTTTTTTACTGTTAATTCGTATGTATGATGTTACAGATGTATATCTCAAATAAGCTCTACTGTACACATAAAGCAGAAAATTATTTGTCTCCTTTTTGTAGTAACGTGTTGCTTTAATCTGCTATCTATTCGTTACGTTATGTATAAATTAAGGTATAAATTGCACATTTTGGTTGGTATTTTGTTCTGGTTTGGTTTCTGACCACTTAGGATTGTGTAACATTTACTAGTCTACTATGATAAAATAATAGCTGTGGTAAATTTCTGGTTACTATGGTTTTACTACACATACCATAGATAGTAAACTAGAGTTGCTGTAATAAACCTTGGTTAATTTTCGCAAAGTACTGTTTATGCATCTCTAGACCCTTCAGAATTCATAATGATGAGTTATTTTACAGTAAAGTTGTGGTAATACCAACAACTGTCGGACCAAACTATTCACATGAAGCAAAACTAAACACTTGCATCATAAAGTGTTTGAAGATGAAAACATATTATTTTATTGTATAATAATAACAAGTATTGTAACTTAACATTCTGTCTTTTATTTATGTTAAAAATGTATACCCTCGCATAAGTAGATGTGACAAATTAAGGCTGTTTATTATTCTGTTACTGCTACTTAAAGCATTATTAAAGATTCTGAAAACATTAGAATTTCCTAAAATAAATGTTTGATATTAAACTGATACATTAAACCCATATCTTAAGATACTTCTGTAATCGGATAGTGAAAGGAGGACTGAGGACAGAAAACAACAAGGGAGATAAACAGGGCCCAGATGTTTAAAAGTAATCTGATAGGATTTTGGCCATTGGATTAAATTAAATTTTGAAAATGGGTTGTTCAAAACAAAAGGATTCTGAATTTGGATTAGATCACAAAATTCAATCTAGGTTTTGATCTGAATCAAATAATCAGTTTGCCTTGTTCATCACTTTTTAGTAAGACTGGGATACACTAGATAAAAAAATCAGGATTATTCTGATCAGATTATTCCAAGCAGAATGGCGGATTTTAGGACAAAGAATGTACTAAAATTTATAGTTATAGGCGTGGTTTCGCGGACAGGGTTACGATTACTCCAGGACTAGGCCTTGGTTATATTTGGAGATTGTAACTTTACGCATTAATTAACGTTAATTCATTTTATTAATTTAATGAATAAAATGAATTCACTTAAATTTATTTTAATGACACTAATTTTATTAAAGGCGGGGTGCATGATCTCTGAACGCCAATGTTGACATTTGAAATCACCTAAACCAGTAATTCTTAAAGTGTGGTCCGCCAAAAGATGACCTAAACTAGGCAAGTGTTTATACAATCTTCACTTATTTAAGTAGATTTTTAATGCACCTGTGAAACTGTGATATCAGTTCTTGCCTTTCTGTTTTAATAACGTAAAAATGGATCGGTGGCTAAACCAAAGAGGAGTCAAAAGAAAAGATCAAGCGTCAACTGAAAGCACACAGATGTATTAGTTTTGTAATGTACTAGTTTTTGTTTCATGTGTAAAATCCCTGTAATTTCAGTGATTTTGGACATTAAGGGGAATTTTTTTTTCAGCATTTATTGTTACCATAGTTTCAACCATAGACTTCATATACCCACCAACTCAGTTTTAAATTAATGGCTCATTGGAATGACATTAAGTGGGACCTAGGCTGTTAAAGTATGTTTAATTGCAGTTTTTTTCACATGTGCAGTTTGTTGTTCATATTAAGCTGTAACTAATTTCACATTTACTTTTTCAAATGAAATAAAATTCATATACTAATTTCTGAACATAGCATTGGATTTGTGTTAAAAAAGTATTTTTTGACTTAAAAAAGTTGCATATTAAACTTAAATTTAGCTTATCCTTTCTATTTTGTTGTTTTTTTGGGGGCTTGTTAGAGTGGGATTCTGTTAGGTGGTCCTCAGAAAAAAATTGGAAGATAAAGTGGTCCTTGGGCTTAAAAAGTTTGAGAAACACTGACCTAAACCAACACACCCCTACCCCAATAGAATCTGGACCATATTTTGATAGACCTGCCCCACACATACGCAACCCAGGCAACGATGTTGGTTAGTAGACACACTCCTTACTGCTGATTGGCTACAAGTGTGTTTTAGTAGTCAGCCCGACTCCCTCTTCCAAAGTGTTTTTCAAAAATCATGCATCCCACCTTTAACTTGCGATTAACGCAACAAGCAATTTCTGAACCTAGGCCTAGCACGTTATTGTATAAATTGAGACGCAGCCTTAGACCGTAAATAGTCATCAAATGTCTAAAATGATCTTTATTTGTACGTTTTTCTGAAAGGTGTACCGTCCTAAATGCTTAAGGAATACAAATGATGCGTGTCTATCCACTTGCGAGTCTAAGATTTTGGTTTGAAAACGTGCAGGAATTAGAAAATAAAGTGCAGGACTTACTTGATGTTAAAATAGTTATTAAGAGCGAAAAGACTCGAAAACGATCTTCCTCGCGCTGACTGACACATCTGACATATGGACACAGGCACGCAACTCCGCTATATGCATACATAAACAGAATTACAGTTTTAAAAATATCTGTTTTGCCAAGAATTCATGCAGATATAATCTGTTATGTCTTAATTGAATGTTTGATTAACTGTTGGGGAAAAATATCTGATGTGTTACATTATATTAGGATAAATACAAATCCTTGCATTACAGTAGATCTAAAAACAGTCTGTGTCTCAATGTCAATCAAACAATAAAAGAAAGTTAAAAGTTTAACATATATTGATTTTTTTTTACTGTGTGTGTGCCAAATCTATTAGTTTTACCAGTGATTTTAAGATTTTTAAAAAAGGATGCAGTGATTTTGTTTTTTCAAAATATTTTTGCTGACCGTTGTTGTTTTCTGAACCCAATCGGAAGTGATATCCCTATGCCCTAAACCCTTCGAAGATCAGAGCTCTTGGATGTAAACTTTCGAGGAAGTAGCACAATAATGTCAAATCGTTTGGATAATTAAAATACACTTGGCCAATTCTATCTGTTTTCAATTTGTTCTCAGGTCATGGATTTCCCAGGACACTTTGAGCAGATATTTCAACAGCTGAACTTCCAGAGGTTGCATGGACAGCTATGTGACTGCGTGATCATGGTAGGCAGCCGTCATTTTAAGGCCCACCGCGCTGTGCTCTCAGCTTGCAGCACACATTTCCGAGCTTTGTTCACCGCTGCTGATGGAGATGCTAGCACGAGGATGATCCACCTGGACTCTGAGGTGGTGACAGCTGAAGCGTTTGCTGCGCTTATGGACATGATGTACACATCCACGCTAATGCTAGGGGAGAGTAATGTAATGGATGTCTTGTTGGCCGCTTCTCATCTGCATCTTAACGCCGTGGTGAAAGCTTGTAAGCACTACCTTACTACCCGTACTCTGCCCATGTCTCCTCCAGCAGAGCGTGGTAGCCAGCATCACTCCGAGCAGCAGCAGGTACCAGCTAACTCTCATCTACAACGTTCGTTTTTGCTGCAGCAGCTTGGCCTGAACATTGTAAGCTCCGCCCTGAGTGGAACTGAAGATGGGGGATCAGGGGCCGGGAGGAGAACGGGTATGGGGTGCGCGAGCGGGTTGGTAGATCAGCGTGGTTCTCACCCGACAAGACGTTTCCTGAAGCGTAAACAGCCCTTGGGCCTGATGACTTCTGAACGGATGCGACCGCGTATTTCTTCACAGGTAGATGGAATTGTGGCAGAGGGAGAGGTCAGAGATGGTGGAGAGGAGCTTTTTTCACCGGACTCCCATAGTAAAATTGTGGATGAAGTCGTCGCTGGGGGCATTCCTGGGGATGGTTTGCTAGAGCAAAATGACTATCGAAGAGGACTGACGCATGAGGACATGCAGCTTCCCAGCCAGTCGGATGGGGGCAGGGGAGCCGGAGCAGAAAAAGCATTGCTGTTGCCGCGTAAAGAGGAGTATCCGGATGTGGGGCACCACCGTGTTGATGGAATGAAGATAAAGAATGGAGGTGGGGAGGAGGAGCAACAGCAGGACATGCAAGTTGTGGTGAAGAGTGAGCCGCTGAGTTCACCCGAGGCTGTGGATGAGACAAGTGATGTTACTTCCCAAGCAGAAGGAAGTGATCAGGTAATTCATATAAAGCTGGTGCGAATGCAGTTGGTTATTAATTATCAATTTTCTTCTTGGGTGTTGCCATTTTTGCATGTACCATCTGACATATATTTCTTGCAAAGTTTCCTCAGGTGGGGGCAGTTGGCGAAAAGCTGGAGCTGAGTCCTGAGGGCAGCGACCGTAGCTTTTCCGACCCCCAGCCCAGCTCTGGATTAGGAGGATTAAACAAAGGATTAGGAGCGGGAGAGAGAGACGGAAGAGTGGAGCAGCTCTCCTGCAGCGATGCTTTAGATTCCTCCGGATTACACATCTCCAGTTTCTTGGGTGCGAAGAGCTTTGCCGGCAGAGCGGCGTCCTCTAACCTTGCCGGTAGCATTGACAACGTTCCCAACACCACAACTGGAGATTTTCAGGCGGACCACGATTCCTCTCGCTTTTTCTTCTCAGCCGATTCAGTCAACGCTGCATCTTCCTCATCACTGCACCTCCTGACGGGGGAGGCGCAGGTCTGCTCCGACCTGCAGCCAGAGTCTCTCCTGCGGTCTGCGCATGATGGAATAGCGTCGTCCTCTTCGTTAACGTCTCGTGGTGGATCAGTGGACCAGCTTGCGTTGGAGTTCCAACGCAACATTTTGGGATTGCAGACCCTCCCTCGGTCAACCAGGGGTGGGGCCGGAGGATGCAACACGTACCGACGTATTGCTCCCAAGGTTTCAGCGGGAGGTGCTTCAATGCACATGGAGTGTGCTCAGCAGCAAGATGCTGCTTCCTCTTCCTCCTCAATGCTTCTGAATGGGGTAAACTTCGATTCTTCTCTTTCTGTAGGTCAAAACGCTGCCAACTCCAATTTGAACCCGTTACCCCAGTTAACCAGGGCTTCTGCGGATGTCCTATCGAAGTGCAAGAAAGCCCTTTCGGAGCATAACGTACTAGTGGTGGAGGGAGCAAGGAAGTATGCCTGCAAGATCTGCTGTAAGACTTTCCTCACTCTCACAGACTGCAAGAAACACATCAGAGTTCATACCGGGGAGCGACCGTATGCCTGTCTGAAATGTGGCAAACGCTTTAGTCAGTCCAGTCACTTGTACAAGCACTCGAAAACAACCTGCTTACGATGGCAAGGCAACGATATGTCTAATGCCCTGCTCTAATTTCCAGGCACTGCCAACACCATCTTAAGATGGCCGGCAAAACCATTTAGTTTGCACCACGCTAACTTGATTGTATACAAAGACCTGTGCAACACAGTATTACATCTTGACACCTGCTTGGTGGTATATGATGTGTAAAGATAACCAGATGTATTCATTCAAGTAGTAGCTCTTTAAACGGTTTCATCTCTGTAGAGCTCTTGTTAAAGGCATAGTTCACCAAAAAATTAAAATGAGCCCATATTTTTGCTGCCCATTAAGCCATTTTAGGTGTGTATGGCTTTTTTCTTTCATCCAAACACAGTTGGAGTTATATTAAATTAAATAATATCCTCTTTTCAGCTTTATAATAGCATTGGATAGTGCCCCGTTTTTAATGCTACAAAAAGTGCACCCAAAAACTGATCCATACAGTTATTAAATATCTTCCGAATTAAAGTTGTGGGTTTTTGTAATGTTGGGTCAGAAGCCTCCAGCCTGACCTCAACTATCTTGTGAACATGCATATGGCCATAGTCTGTAAAGTATGAAATATAAATATTACCTTAGAAAACCCATCACTTTAAATCGGAAAACATTTAATAACTTTGGATTAGTTTTTGATGGATGAATGCACTTTTGGGTGAACTATTCCTTTAACATGCTTAGTAACTTTAAAAAAAATACTGTGTTGTTGATCATTTAATTAAGCTGTTAAATTCATTTAAGTGACCAAATGTGTCAAAAATGAAAAGATGAAAGACACCTGCTTTAAGTGTCTCAAGCAGGTGCTGAAATGATCCTAGCTTTTTTCCAAATAAATTGTGGCCTTTAGCCAAACCCTCTGTGTTTGACAGAGGTTATATTTATACAGTAATCTGTTGTATAATATTAAAGTGTTTTAGCCTCTCTAAAAGCTGATCCCAAGCATCAAAAGGAAACAGACAGTTGCTTTTACGTTTTCCGTCTTTTACTTTCTTTTCCAAAATCAGTGAGCTTGCTTTGCTGTAGAATTTGACCAAAATGAGGCATGCTTTGCTTTCTAGTTAGTATTGTAAGGCATCCTATAGGTATAATTTTAAGTAGGCAGCTTGCAAGGTTTTGGAACAAGGCTATATAGTTTTTAAAATTATTAAAGTAAACATGACCATATCAGAATTGACAAATAGCCTTGTTACCTAATCTAAAAAATATTTAGGGTAGGTTATGCTTTTCCCATATTAGCTAAAACATGTTCCTAATAATGAAATTCATATTGAAGACATTAAGAAAAACAAATTTGTAGCTCTTTTAAATTTACAAATTTACATTTAGTAAAGGCTGTTAATGTCAATGTCCCTTCCAGAGGACAATAAGAATGGTTATGTAAAATTTGTACCTTACAACATTAAGGCTTTAATGTTTTGATTTGTGGGTTAAAAAATGAACCATGTTTACTGTGCTGTAAATGCACAGATGATGTTCAGTCATTGTATTTGTGATTAAATATGGAAACTATTTAGAGTTGTTTGTAACATAACGGTCATGTTCTAGTGTTTTGTGAGAATTGTTGTCTTGTATGTTGTGTTTGATACTGTATTGAGGGATGTTTGTATATATTTGTTCACAAGATTTAAAAGCTGCTTTTATCAACACATTCCGACCTGTAAAAAAGCTACTTTTATCATTTGTCGTCTTTTATCGGATTGTATTAATAACTTGTTACAGCTGTTGACAATGTGGTATATATTGTGCCAATTGAAATCTTGTTAGATTGTATCAACTTAAAGGTTATAATTATGGTAATTCATAACCTCATACTTGACCAAAAAGTTACATCTGACATTGGAAATTCTTTATGGCTTTAGATTGTACGACTGTGCCTGTGTGTTTTGTAACATCAATGTTTATTTAACTGTTTGTAGGACGTATAACAAAATAGACTGTATCAAAATGTCAACATCACTTTCGCATTGATTTTCAGATAAAAGTTGACCTTAAATGTATTGTACATGTTACGTGTTAACTGTATAAATAAATTCAACTGTAAAATGAGAAAAAAACGTAACAAAAAATGCCATAGAAATTAAACAACTGCCTAATGTCATCTTTTGTACTAAGGCTTAATTCTGATGTCAAAAGTTAAGAAATCAACAAGTTGGTGTTTAACATTAGTTTTTTCTACCGGATAAAAAATGTACTTGCATCAATGAAATGAGATGTTAGACCTTGTTTTATTAATAACATTTATTCATTTGTTTGATTAGAAATGGGAAAAAATATTTTAATGTCTTAAAACAAAAATACCAAAGGCACACAGGTATAATAATAAACTGCAAGTCTTGTAAAAGGGATAGTTCACCTAAAAATTAAAATTCATTATTAACCCTCATGTTGTTGCAAACCTGTCTTTGTTCTGATTACCACAAAGCAAGATATTTATAATTAAGTAGGAAGCAGGAGCACCATTGACTTCTATAGTAGAAAGGAAAAATACTATGGAAGTCAATGGTGCTTTAAAACTAATTGGTTACAAACATTGCTCAAAATATCTAACTTTTTTTGGCAGAACAAAGAAATTTATACAGGTTTGGAACAATTTGAATTTTCACTTTTGGGTGACCTCCGGGACGGCTGGACTTCGTTGAGTTTGCTCTTTGTAGATCATTGATCTCAGACTGTGGACCTTGTCTGTGTACTCACAAACATGGGCTCAGCATTGTTAATCTTGTAAAGTAATAGTTCACCTAAAAATAAAAATATTTTGTGACGGAACATGATGTGCAAGTAAATGTGTGAAATGCACTTGAAAACTTTAGTGGTGCTTAATATTTTTAGGGTCAGTTTCCCAGACAGGGTTTAGATTAAGCCAGGGCTAGGCCTTGGTTTTACTATGTAAATAAAGTCGTTTTATCAAACATAACAGACAAAAAAACATTACTAGTGTGCATCATGAGACAAAATGATGTCAGTGCAAGCTGTTTTCAGTTAAGACCGCTTAAACATGCATATTTTAGTCTGGGACTTGACTCAAGTCCTGTCCGGAAAAGCACCCCTTAGTGAGTAACTTTAATCTGGTCCACATAAAGAGTTTGGAAACAAAGTGTGGGTGAGTAAACCATTAATTGAATTTTAATTTTTAGGATTTTAAGGTGAATTGTCCCTTTAACTGTTTTATTTGTGTTTTGCTCTAAAGCTTAAGTTCTTTAGGCATAGGTTCTCCTCTGAGGCCAGCTAGCAGGTTGTTGGCAGCAAGCGCAGACATGGCGTTCCGGGTGGTGTAGGAAGCGCTGGCAATGTGGGGAAGAATCACTGTACATACATACAAACACAGATATAAGCAGCATGCTTACGTCAAGGCTTGTCATATATTGGTTTATTACAAACGTGTATGACCCAGTCTATGAAAACCCAGCTAAAGTCATTTTTGTGATTTACTCTTTTCTACGTAAACCATCCTAGAATGAGATCTAACTCTGATGCTAATCTCATACTTCGAGACTTTAGCCTGGATTTCACGGCCAGGGTCAAATATTTAATAAAACCTTTACAAAAGAGCGTGCATGCATGCATACCGCAGTTTTTGAGTGTGAAAAGAGGATGGTTTGTTGGCAGTGGTTCAGGTGTGGTGACATCCAGCCCAGCTCCAGCGATCTGACCGGTGGACAGTGCTTTATACAAATCTTCCTGATTAACCACACCACCTCTGAACAATAAAAACCCAATCAGATCAAGGCTTTTCTTAGTCTCTGAATATATCGATAAGAGCCACTGTTTCGGACAAATAGTTACCTGCTTGTGTTGATGAAGATGGCGTTTTTCTTCATCTTACCGAATAGATTCTTATTACAGATCTCCTGAGTCTCTGGAGTCAAAGCACAGCACACTGCCAGGAAATCTGACTGTTTCGCCAACTCATCTAAGGAGACTGAACACACAAAGTACTACATTATTATAGATTTACACTGTAGAATGAATAACCTGTGAAAGTTATAGGTATGTGTGTGAGATCTCACCATATTCTGCTTGTATCATATCTGCGAGTTCAGGTCTTGGTACCACATCTGTGTAAATGAACTTCTTTACTTTAAATGGCTTCAGGCGCTCTGCGATGGCCACACCTACCCAACATCACAAATACAGTTCAAAATGAACTTGAATCAAAGATATTAAGTTATAAACAATGCTGCTCCTCTTTAAAGGCGGGGTGCATGATTTTTGAAAAAACACTTTGGAAGAGAACCAAAGCACACTTGTAGCCAATCAGCAGTAAGGGGGCGTGTCTACTAGCCAACATCGTTGCCTGGGTGGCGTATGTGTGGGGCGGGTCTATCAAAAGAAGGTCCAGATTCTATTGGGGTAGGGGCTTGTTTGTTTAGGTGATTTCAAATGTCAACATTGACTTCAGAGATCAGGCACCCCACCTTTAAATATAACAACTTGCTTGTAACTCAGTTAAATGAATAGTTCACCCAAATATAACAATTCTCTCACATTAACTTACCATTATGTTGAGCACAAACAAATACATTTATATTAAAATGCCATCATGTTATCTTCTTATATGGAAGGCAACATAGCGAAGCTTAAAAAAAAACATGCCCTTCATCCGAAATCGAATACTGTGTGACAGTAGGTACTGAATTAGATTAATTGACCATTAAAACAGTACTATGTAGTATTGAGGAATGATGTTAAACAAGAGCAATTTAACCACAAGGGTACTGCGTACTGCTTTCTGACATTTTTTAATAAAACAATGTTTTTTCTCCTTCTCGATTGGATAACTCCTCTCCCGAACGAGGCTCACGGGATAGTAAAGTGTCCATAAAATGAACACTTCAGAATCTTGCCGGAAGTAGTAGGTCATCCAGGTACCTTTTTTTTAATATACAATGAATTCGGACATACTACTGGCCTTGCCTACTGCTTTTCGCTTACTATAGGCGGTTTCGGATGCAGCAATGCTGTACATCCATGACTCCAGTGTGCTAATAAATGTCTTCTGAAGTGAAACAATATTTTTGTGAGAGAAAATAAGAAATATTTTGATCTTATTTAGGGTTTAATACATCGCATTTCAATGAAAATATACAGATTAACACTATAAGTTAAAATATGGTGGCACATCGATAACGTTGAATCTCATTGGTTCTTGCATATCTTGAGACTCGAATTTTCATATTTGCGTGAACTATTCCTGACTGACAAATGACTGACAACAATTATACAAAATTAACTCAAAATTAAAATCCTTCAAACAACTTTACATGTACAGTAATGTGCAAAAGTCTTAGGCCACCATCACCAGCTTTGGTGTTTTAGCAAAGTTTTAATGTCCATCCATATTTATTTTTCACTCTTTTTATTAAAGCAACACTATGTAGTTTTTTTACCTTTAAATAATGTCTCTAAAATTATTTCAGTGATAGGACAACTTTTAACTGGACAAATTGTACTGTTCCTGCAACCTGAGCAGCCTCCTAGCTGCTACAAGCACATTCTGAAAACAACAAACCTAATGGAAGCATGGTGGCCTAAGACTTTTGCACAGTACTGTACAGTATGTCTCCTGAATGGATCGATTTCATTTTTGGGTGGCCTATCCTTTAAATAAATTATTGAAAATATAGAGTCAGGGGGCCACCCTATTCCTTACCAATCCTCCCAAGTCCCAGGATGCCAACTGTGCTGTTTGCTAGTTCATAGCCACACAGCCACATAGTTCTCCATGTACCCCAGCCACCCCTAAACACACATGCACACTTATATATTTATTCTAATTTATGCGCGGTATAAATAAGAATGAATCAGTCCTATAAATTGTGTTTGCGGGGTGTGATTGTGAATGGTTGGTTAAAGTACGTTTTAGCCTCATGGGTGGCTTCGATGAGTCTTCGTGATGTGGTAAGTAGCAGGGCAACAGTCAGTTCAGCCACAGCATCAGTCAGGACATCTGGAGTATATCCCACACGGATTTGCCTGAAAAACACATAGACTCATCCCACCAAGTAATACTTTAGGGAATTCCTGTTCAGAGTTTACTCGCACAACTGACCTTTTCTTGAGCTCACCCAAAGAAAGATGATCGAAACCCACTGACATAGTGCTGAGAACTTTCAAATTTGGACCTGCAATATTGACACATTTGCGTTAAACTACGTCACCAAAGTATAATTTTCATCCTGTGACGTTCATTGTGTGCACTGTGAACCGACCGGCGGCGTCCAGTAGTTCTGCATCGATCTTCTCTGTGAGTACACACAGTATCCCATCGCAACCTTTGACCTTTTTCAGCAGCTCCTTTCGGGGCACAGGGTCATCAGAGTCCCACATCTCAAACTGCACCCTGGGATTGGGTAAGCAAAAATTTTTATAATTAGTGATGTATTATTATTCTGTTCTAATTTTCATTTTGTCTACACCTTAAAGAAACATCTTTCAGAGTCTGAAATAATGTACTAGGGTATTAGATTAGCCTTCAACCTAATGGTCATACAATGCGCTGTGGGTCAAAAGTTTGTTATTAACTTTTTCTTCTCTGAGTGACTTCAGCTGGGCAGAGGTTCTGGTTATCACGTGCAGAACAAATATTTGGTTTACAAAATATATGTTCCATATTAGGTACTTGGTGGGGTAACACTTTACATTATTGTGTCTTGCACATTTTGCCTATAATGGATTCAAACAATAGCCTACCGTGTGGCACACTACTCTTTAATGTCATTGCAAACCATGTTGTAAAATCAATACAAACTCTTATTGTTTTTATTACAAATACGATTACGTACCATCATTTGTATTAAAATTAATACACATTTATTTTATGTAGTTTGTTTTGGGCCTTATATATTCTAGTAGGATTTAATCAGTTCCCATTCGCCAGGTAACATCACACCAATAAAACCAAATTAAATATAATTTCCACGAAACAGTAAGAAACTTGTTTTCTTGTGTAGATGAGGAATTTAAACCTACTGTCCAGATTTTCGGAGGATGTCCAAGCCGTCCGGCGGAATTTGACGCGTCACATAAACTCTCGGTAACGTGGACATCGCGCGCTGAAATCCGGCAGCGGTGCACGGAGCAATTTCAACGCCAATCCTCTGCAGTCTCCTGATCGCTATCCGACTAAACCACATCATGAACAAAATCAAACAATACAGTGATGTTCGTGAACTACAGGTGCTGTGTGGTGAGAGGGTACTTTGAGTTTGGGGAGGGAACAAGTGGGTGGCCAGTCACTCTTCAGACAACATGCGCAACGCAAAAAAGATCAAAAGGTTTTGTTTTTGTTTTCTTTACTATCCAAAGTACTTTAACTGGCCACTAAGCAATGTTGCCTGTCTCAATTTCTAGTATCAATGATATTGATTTTGTTTTAGTCAATAATTAATCGAGTTAAAAAATGTCATGGCTATAATAAGTATACAGAGTATTTATTAAAAGCAGTATTTGTGAAATAGTAAAGCTGTAGAGCAATTTCTGATTTTATAACATCTAAAATACAATTCAGACATATCAGTGTTTCTCAGCAGGGGCCCAAAGGAGCCCCAAGATGATTTAAAATGATTCAAAATAAGACAAACACCCATGAAATTAGTTAAAACTTTTTTAAACAAAGATATTCCCAATACTTGATTATTTTTATAACAAAAAATATATTTGTAGTTATGAAATGCCACATACAATTTTAATAGGTAGCCTAATAGGTGCTTCAGAAATTGTTGTCGACAAGGGGGGACTTAAAGGGGACATTTCACAAGGCTTTTTTAAAGATGTCAAATGAATATTTGGTGTCCCAAGAGTATGTATGTGAAGTTTAAGCTCAAAATACCATATAGATAATTTAATATAGCATGTTAAAATTGACACCTTGTAGGTGTGAGCAAAAATGTGTCGTTTTGGGTGTGTCCTTTAAAATGCAAATGAGCTGATCTCTGCACTAAATGGCAGTGTCGTGGTTGGATAGTGCAGTTTAAGGGGCGGTATTATCCCCTTTTGACATCAGTAGGGGAGCCAAATTTCAATTACTGATTTTTTTAACATGCTTGCAGAGAATTAGTTTACCAAAACCAAGTTACTGGGTTGATCTTTTTCACATTTTCAAGCATTGGGGACCCAATTATAGCATTTAAACATAAAAAAGTCAGATTTTCATGATATGTCCCCTTTGAAGTCAACAATTTGATGTAATTTATCTATCAGAGATTTTTTTTTTTACTTTTTTTGACATCCACATTTTTATTGTCACATGTAGGCTACATGTTCAGCTTCAGATTGTACAGTAAGCCTGTACAATGAATGACAAATCACAGTAGGCTACATGTAATGCACAATTTACAAAATAGATGTACCCAAAAATACACAGAGTACAAATTATAAATTTAATACACATTAAAAATCATACAATTAAATATGCAGGCAATGACTACGCAGTAGTGATGTACCATAAGTGTTTTGTATACTATTACATGTGGAGAAATATCTGAAATATGTTTACCAGTATTAAGTTGATTTATAAGTTTAAAGTGTAGTCAATGACACTGCCAGTTAAATGTATTATTATTATTTTTAGTATTCTTATTATATTGATTAAATATTTTTTTTTATTTCTGATTTCTATTATTTATTTTTTCTTATTTATTTCTTTTTTTCCTTATGTTTGTATCCTCTGTACTAAAACGTGTTTGTACTGAAACGTACGGGTACAATGGGCCACCGCAGTGAAACGCCTTTACTAAAAGCTGCGACAAAACTGTGAAAGTGCTGTAGAAATAAATTTGAATTCAGTTGAAGTTATTTTAACAAATGGACAAATACATTCTTCAAAAACAGCAACAAAGAAAGACACCACTTATGCATCCAGAGCGGACAGTTGTTGTGGTTGTAGTAGTGAGAGTTTATTCTCATCAGTCAAACCAGTAGTGGCGTATTATCAGTATATCCACTAGGTGGCGGTAGAAAGTTTCATACATGAAACCCATCCGCACATGCGCAGTAGAAGAAGTGTGCCGCCTTCCGATCCTCGCGCACATTGACAGGTAGCTAATTCACAGCTTTCATTCTGTATTTTTAACAGTGCTTTACACCACGACTCACAGAAAGCAAAAAGCCATAAACATTCGGAAATGTGCACAAAGCAGAGCGTGGCGTTAGATTTGTGTTATTATTTTATATTCAAATAGATAGGACAATTTTGTGAACAGCTCAGCTAGCCGGTGTGCTAATGATACATTGATATGAGTAAGCAATATGACAATCTGATGGTTTTAAAACGCATTTAAAGGTCTGTGAGGCGAGGCGTTTTTGTGATGATACGATCGATACATCTTCTGTTTATGGTTCAAAGCCTGCATGCTAAATGTAGAAGACATTGAAGAAAATATAGATGTGTGTCAGAATTTCTAATTTTAATCTTCACACATAAAACAGAAAACTGTTATGGCACTGGAGGCTGAATTGGTTGTCAGTCATTTGTATGTGGTTACCAAACTGGAAAATGACTGCGATCCCATGTCTAAGCTGTTTATAACCCGATCAGATTGATCTAGTGACTAGTGTACAGTTGTAAGATGCTTTGTGTTGAAACGCCCTGACAGGTGAAATGGACAATCGTTAGATCTTTGAAATCAGGACATCAGCAGATTCAGATTTCTCAATTTCATGTTTAACGATGCACAGATGCTCAGCTTGTTTTTTTTGGGGTTCTCTGTTATCCCACATTAAATATGTCATTGATCTGTCCTGCAGAAGCTTACAGAGGAACATCTGGACACTCCCCCTCCCACTATGGCCGACTCCATGGAGATAGATGATTCTCTGTACAGGTACGACTAAACCATAAACACAGGAATCAAGCTGAATGTGAATTAAACTGAGACAATCTTAGCTTAATTTCATATCCAGAATAAGGTTCCTTTTGATGGAAAATTTCCCTGCTCCTAAATGGTTTGTGTGTGTGTATATAGTCGGCAGCGGTATGTACTGGGAGACAGCGCTATGCAGCAGATGGCCCAGTCTGCTGTATTTCTTAGTGGAATGGGAGCTCTTGGAGTCGAAATAGGTGGGTGTTTCCCTATACCACTTCAGACCCCTTTATATATTTTGGTTTAATAGATAGATACTTAGATAGATTGGTGGTTTAAACACTATAGATATAACATGTACACAAATAAATACAAACTTAGCACAGCTGCAAAATTTACAAATTAACACAATGTGCAATTTACAAATTAAATACAAATATTGTTAAAACACTATAAAACAGTGCTAAGCACCTGTAGTTATTACACATTATATATTGAAAGAACTACTGTATAAATGTAATAGTGAAATGGCATAATAATCCTTTCAAACTCAGACAAAAATATTATTAGGTGAAAATGTCGGATCATTGATTTCCAAAAATAAAATAAGGTGCTAAGTTGCCATCTATACATTCACTTATTTGTAATTTTGTCAGACAAGAATGTCATTCTGTACCACTAATGCCACAAAATTTCATATTTTGCAGCAAAAAATATTGTTTTGGCTGGAGTGAAGGTGAGATAAATGTCTAGATTCTTTTTATGCATGTACATTTTTCTGTATGCAATTTTCAAATGTAATTTTATGTGTTTTCTGGCATTGCATTTTTCTTGTGACACTGTGTTCTAATACTTGCATGTGTGTTTGTAGGCAGTCACCCTGCATGACTGTAAGCAGTGTGAAGTTTGGGATCTGGGTACCAACTTTTTTATCAGAGAGGAGGATGTGCATAGCCAGAAAAAAAGGTGCGTTACCGTTAACTTTTGTGTACACTGACACATTCACTGCAAAAAATGACTTTCTTACTTAGTATTTTCACTTAAATTGTATAGTTTTTGTCTAAAACCTAGACTTATTTTCTTAAGTCATTTTGCTAATCAAGATAAAGCATCTTAATTTAAGAATTTTTATATTTACCCTGAAAACAAGACAACATTTTTTGCAGGGTTCAACTTAAGGACATCTAAAATCTAATCGTGAAGGTTTACATTTTAAAGGGGACATATATTGAAATATAATGTTAAGTGCTATAAATTCCCGGTGCCTCTATCAACCTAGAAAATGTGGAAAATATCAACCCAGTAACTTAGTTTTGGTAAAGCATTCTCTGCAAGCATGTGAAAAAATAGGTCATTGAAATTTGGCTCCCCATGTGATGTCAGAAGGGGATAAAACCGCCCCTTAATCTGCACTATCCAACCACGACACTGCCTTTTAGTTCAGAGATCAGCTCATTTGCAATGGCACATTTTTGCTCATACCTACAAATTGGCAATTTTAACATGCTATAATAAATTATCTATACGGTATTTTGAGCTTAAACTTCAAATATGTACTCTGGAGACACCAAAGATTTATTTGCATCTTAAAAACGTCTTGTGATATGTCCCCTTTAAAATAAATAGCAGTGCTCATTGAGTATACATTACATCAATGTATAAGTCAATATTATTCTGATTTATTTATCATTCTTTATAGCATAGCATTTATTCAAAGAAGTCAGTTGTGCCTAGTTTTCCTAATTTAATCAACATCAATTTCCCCTCAGGGTGGAAGCTGTTCATTCTCGAGTGGCCGAGTTAAACCCATATGTTCAGGTCAGTGTGTCCACAGATGTCCTGGATGAAAGCACTGATCTCAGCTTCCTGAAGAGATACCAGGTTGGTCTACACTGAGAAAAACAAAAAAGTTTATTTTTTTAACCTGTGTCAAACATCTTGCACTATTCGGATTTATCTTAACCACTGCATTCTGTCTTATAAGATGAATCTTTACGTTGTATTGTATGTGACGTGTGTGTGCTTATTTCTTTAGTGTGTAGTGCTAACCGAAACGAGGCTGAACTTACAGAAACAGATCAATAATTTCTGCCATGCTCAGCAGCCTCCTATCAAGGTACAGATATTCCCAAACATACTTGTATGTAGCATTCTTTATATGAAAGCAATGTGTGATGTCTTGATATTTCGGTGCAGTTCATTGGCTCTGATGTGTTCGGGATCTCCTCGCGAGTGTTCTGTGATTTCGGGGACACGTTTGAGGTGTCTGATCCTACGGGAGAGGAACCGAAAGAACTCTTCATCCAGAGCATCACTCAGGTAGTCAGCACCTTCTTGAATCTTCTTGCTTTTGATTTGATCTTGTCACATTATTCCTTTGATGCTCAGTGATGAAGTAAGTAAAAATCACATTTTCTTTAATCAATCGCAGGAAACGTCTGGGGTGGTTATGTGTATGGACAGCCGAACACATGGTCTCCAGACAGGACAGAGTGTGTGTTTCAAGGAGATTAATGGCATGACTGAACTCAACGGTACCACACACCAAGTTACAGGTACACATACAATCTCTACACACATTTGTCATTTACTTTATCCACAGACTGGAAAGTCTATGAATATACTTGTATTTGATTTTAAGTACACTGCCACTTAACTTTTTATTGCATATTTTGGTAATACATCTAACTGTGTCTGTATGTTCAGTTCTTTCCCCCTATAGTTTTGCAATCGGAGATACCTCATCATTCCAGCCGTATACACACGGAGGAATCCTTCGCCTGGTTAAGACCCCCAAAACAATCAGCTTTGTATGTCAACAGCTCTGGTCCCTTCAGTTGATCTGTTTGATAGTCGTAAAGCACAATGCAAAAATATTTAATCTGTCTATTGTCTGTGCAGGAGACCATGGAACAGCAGTTATCCGACCCTCAGCTCCTCACTCCAGACTTCAGTAAACCAGAGGTTCGAATCATAACCTCTCTTATTGTTGACATATTTATCAGACACATTTTGTCTCTTAATAAATGTTTGATTTTTCCAATTAGGTTCCTCTACAGCTTCATGCAATCATGTTAGCTTTGGATGCCTTCCTGGAACAGCATGGCAGACATCCCAACATTGGGTAAATAACTCTAAAAGTTTCTCGGGGTGCATCTCAAAACCTAGCGAGCCGGCTATCTAGACAACATTATGGACAAAGCAGCACACAGGGGTTTCTCACTAGCTCTTTTATGGGTCGTATACACCAGAAGCGAATTCAAATATTCGTGGGAGTAGATTACATATCAAGTCAATGCAAAGAGTTTAGTCAAAAAACAGAGATTTCTGTCAAAGAAAATATATTGCCTGGCAGTGAACTTTGAGCTTTATCAATTTGCTATATCATTTTGATATATCATGAAATATAACAAAATAATGCTGAAAGATTTACTTGTCTGCTGTGTGTAGTTGTTTGCAGGATGCTGAGCTGCTCCTGAAGTTCACAGAGGAGATCAGCAAAACACTAAAACACAAAGTGAGTTTGTGAGAACTACTAACACTCTAACTACTACTGTTATTTCTTGTCATCCACATTATCACATTTTTGTGTGTCGTCAGGTGTCTATAAATGAAGAGCTGGTGAGGTGTGTTTCGCGCTGCTCGAGGGGTTGTCTCTTTCCTCTCGCTGCAGCGGTGGGTGGCATTGCAAGTCAGGAGGTGCTGAAGGCTCTCACCGGAAAGTTCACCCCTCTTCATCAATGGGTAGGTTAAGGTCAGAAACTTTAGAGGGTTATATCCATTATGTTAATATAAGGAATAGGATTAATTCTTTAAATGTATCTCCATATAGTTTTATCTCGATGCAATGGAGGTGGTTCAGCCCCTCCAGTCTCTCCCTGCTGAGGAATTTGCATCAAGGTGAGCTTAATATCAAATTTTAAACTCCACAATGTTGTTTTTTTAAGTGTTTGGTTGATTTGATAATGTTAAATTTTGTGGTTTGACAGCTCAACAGTTTATTAAACATCAATATGATAAAAAAGTGCATTATATAATAAAATATTATTTACTAAAATTCTCCACTTAAAAACAGGGCTCGAAATTAACTTTTTAGTATGAAGCACTGGCGCTCCCAAATTTAAAAGTAGGAGCACCAACAAACATTTAGGAGCATACGTTGAAATTATAGGAGCACCACAACTTCATCATCCTGAAGTTTAAAAGTTTGAATCTTAAAATATTTGCTTAAAATGTGTAGATTCATGTGGCCCAATAAATACCATTTTAATATTATTTTAAATTATTTATTTTAAATTTAGTTTTTTGTTTTCACAAATCCAATTTTTTCTGTTTTAATTTTACTGGATTCTGTATTTTCACTTTTTATTTTCATTACATTTCCCATACCAAACAGCATGTTTAAAATAAACCGAATTCATAACATGAACTTTTCTAAAATAGCCAAATAGAAAAACGAATCAGTTTTCATCAAAACAGTTTTTTTGTCAGTGCTGCATAACAAAACTGTTTAAATAAAAAATGAAAGTACAAATCTTTTGAGTGTGATTTATATTACTTAGGAAATAAAAATAATTGAAAATCATTATTTGTAAGTAGATTTTATTATACAATAGTAATATATTTCTGTCAACTTTATTACGTTTAACTTTTATTTTGATAGCATCTCTGAATATGAACTTGGTGCTCGGATGCTAAAAACGGCACAAAACTGAGTCGTCTGTGTAAAGTCTCATTGGTCTCTATGAAACGTTCGCTCATTATTTCACAGTATATGTGAACATTTCGTAAAGAAATTAAAACAGGTCGCACCACAACAATCATTTGCATTCACACAAACGCTCCCGTATATATTTTGAGGTCGCGCCAATTAAATTTCAGGAGCATATGCGGCTAAAATGGTCGCAATTTCGAGCCCTGGAAAAACTAGGGTGTCCATGATGATGGGTGGGATTTCATTTTTGGATGTGCTATGGTTTTAAATGTTAATTTTGACAGGTGTATGTGTTTGCAGGGGTGATCGGTACGATGCTTTGAGGGCATGTATTGGCGAGTCGCTGTGTTTGAAGCTGCACACATTTCAAGTCTTTATGGTGAGTGAAAGTTAAAGGTGCATTGTGTACATTTTACAGGATGTCTTAACTATATTATATTATATTATATAGAATAACTATATCATCAGTGGTCTATAAAGACCTTACATAATTAACTTTATTGGTTTTATTACCTTAGAATGAGTCGTTTTATCTACATACCCACGGGTCCCCTTAAATGGAAGTCACCATTTCGCACCGCCATCTTTCTACAGTAGCCCTAAATAGACAAACTTTTCTTAAAGCACGCTTTGTGACTACAATCTCCCAGATGATTTTGTGTTTGTCCTGTTGCAGCTACCGTAGCTTCACTATGCGTTTCGAAAGGGACGGTGAGCTGTGAATTGAGCCATTGGTTGCAATTCACAGTTTCACCACTAGATGTAAAAATCTACACACTGGACCTTTAATTAAAACTAAACTTTATAGGTTAAAAATCAATATTTGGTTCAATTTCATGCAGTCATTGTCTTATTTATAGTAATGTAGATGAGTTTAACACTGTTCTTTTAAATTGTAGGTGGGCTGTGGGGCTATTGGCTGTGAGATGCTGAAAAATTTAGCACTGATGGGTGTGGGGCTAAACAGATGCTCAGGAGAGGTGAGAATACAAACCTTTTTTTTTTTTCATTTTTGGATGCATAATAATATAAAAAGGAAAGTATAATTCTCGATTCTTGTTTTGTCCTTTTAAGATTTGCATCACCGATCCAGATCTGATTGAAAAATCCAACCTTAATCGACAATTTCTCTTCAGACCTCATCACATACAGGTGTCTGTTCGTTTGTGTTCTGCAAAATGAAGAGGTTTGTTAAAATGTGTTTATAATATTAAAGTCTCCTCCTCCTCAACTTTTGTAGAAACCTAAAAGCACTACAGCAGCAGCCGCCACCTTAGACATAAACCCAGAACTGCAAATAGATGCTCATCTGAACAAAGTGTGTCCTGCTACAGAGGACAACTATAGCGATGTTTTCTTCTCCCGCCTCAACGTGGTGGTCACCGCACTTGATAACGTGGAGGCGCGAAGATACGTGGATAGGTAATCCTGTCGTACGACATCACAAATCTGTTTGTATTAAGAAGAAACAGAGTGCACATTTTGTCATGCATTGCACATACTTCAGTGTTTGTTTTTACAAACTCGCAGTCGGAGCGTATCCAATCAGAAAGCTCTGTTAGACTCTGGTACCATGGGGACAAAAGGACACACAGAGATCATCATCCCAAACCTCACTGAGTCCTACAATAGCCATGTGAGCATATTGTGTATAGGCTGTGTGCCAATTGTTTTGTGTTGTTTGGTTTTGTCTCACCTGTGATTGTTTTTTTAGAGAGACCCACCGGAGGAAGAGATTCCCTTCTGTACTCTAAAGTCTTTTCCTGCTGTTATTGAACACACCATACAGTGGGCCAGAGACAAGGTCAGTTACATATGTAGATGCATAAACACATTAATGTATCAATAAGAAATATGAATTATTTGGAATAGGGATGCAGCGATACCACTTTTTTGGAATACGAGTACGAGTACGAGTACTTGCATTTCAGTACTTGCCGATACCGATACCGAGTACTTAATAAAAAAACATGATTTAAATTTACAGGTAACAGCTTTAGTCATATAATTTAACAAAAAAACAAAGGACTAGTTTTCCAGTTTGTTGCAAACTCTGCCTCTTTGGACAACACAAGAGGCATTAACCCCTTACACGCCGCTCAAACATAGACATTTCTCAGACCATGGTATCGATTCCAGGTATCGGGGGACTTTTAACGAGTACGAGTACTTTAGAAAATGTGGTATCGAGGCCGATACCAGTATCGGTATCGGTGCATCCCTAATTTGGAACACAATAATAGTCATAAGGGTACATTTGATTACATTGAGATTTATACATCATCTGAAAGCTGAATAAATAAGCTCTCTATTGATGCATAGTTTGTTAGGACAATATTGGCCTGAGATACAACTGTTTGAAAATCTAGAAATCTGAGTATGCAAATCCTTCAAAATCTCTTTAAAGTCTTTAAAGTTGTCCAAATGAAGTCCTAACAACATATTTTACTAATGATAAATACATTTTTTATATATATTTACAATAAGAAATGTACAAAATATCTTAGGAACATGATCTTTACTTAATATGCTAATGATTTTGGGCATTAAAAAATTATAATTTTGACCCATACAATGTATTTTTGGCTATTGCTACAAATATACTAGGGGTGCAAAAAAATATTGATACATGTGAATATTGTAATATTTTGTTTGGCAATGCTGTATCTATTCTTAAGAATGCAATATTGATCATTTTAAAATGAGAATCATACAAAATTTATGGCAGTTGTGTGGTTTGGAGGTTCCAATCTGACCACTAGATGGCATTCTTCTTATTTCTGAACTTAAACAGTGGTTCCCCTTGTGATGTCAGAAGGGGATATACTGCCCCTTAATCTGCACTATATAGCTAGAACTTAACATACGTACTCTGGAGACACCAAAGATTTATTTTACATGTTAAAAAAGTCTTGTTAAATGTCCCCTTTAAAATAGATCTGATTCCTGTAAATACAGCAGTCTGAGACAATGGTATCTTTAGCCACATTAGCACTACAATCTGCTAACAAACACATTTAGAAAAGCTTTTTTGTAAAATTAACCAATTAGTCAGTGTGGACTTTGTTTTTGTGATGTCACATTACCATGAGAATCAAAATAGCATGTCTAATAAGACTGCTTTGGTTTAACTCTTTCACGGCAATTGAGAAGTTATCTCGTCAATTAAGAAAAAACATTTCCCTGCCAGTGACGATTCCCTTACGAGTTTTTACGGTAATCTTTAATTCCGCCATTATCCACTAGTGGGCGCTCTTACCCAATTTATTAAAAACTCACTGAAGCATCAGCTAATTCTACAACATTAAAAACTCTGTGTATGTTTTAATCTTCATTCTGAATTTTATCTCTAACAAAAGTCCTTTACAAAAATGCAATTATTTCAGCTTTTTACTAAAAATTTGGTATTTTTGAAGAAACCTACCGGTTATTTAAGAGGTTATAAAAAGAGAACAAATGAAGACAGGATGAAACGTTTTCCGCCGTGTTTGTTTATTGTGTGTTTGTTTAAAAGCAGAGGGTCGGTTCTTTCATTTTAAATATATTGTATGTTTATATATTTATTTAAATGGTTTTCCTGTAAAGCATTTTGTAGAAAACAAACAATTCTGGTGTGCAACTTTTTAAAAAAGGTTGACGGGGAATGAGTTAAAAAGGATTTCAAAGGATTAGGTCGATTATTTTCATTTTAGGGTTGTTGTGTATACACACTGCCAACACACATGTGCCCTTTAACTCTTTCCCCGCCAGCGGGTTTTTTTTTTAAGTTGCCAGCCAGCGCCTGCATTTTTCATGATTTTCACAAAAGTTTAATGCCTTTCAGAAAATGCTCTTCTTTAAATATATAAACATACAAAATATCAAATGAAAGAACAGACTCTCTGTTAAAAAAAAAAAAAAACGTTTCATCCTACCTTCATTAGTTCTCTTTGTATCTCCTCTCAAATATGGGTAGGTTTCTTCTAAAACACAGATAATTCCATTTTTGTGAAGGACTTTTCATAGAGATCAGATTCAGAGAGATCCTCAAAACATACATGGACATACAGCTGTTTGCCCGTGAGGCAATACCTCAGCGTAGTATTACGGATTGCCAGAGATACTTGTCAATGGCAGGGAAAGCGCTAACTGTTGTAGATTTTGTTAAAGAATTACCCATTAAAACTATGAGGTCTGATATGTTTTGTTCAGTGCTTTTCATAGTATTTCAATATGTGTATTAATGTATGTTTTTGTGTCCGGTGTAGTTCGAGAGCGCTTTCTCCCACAAACCCTTCATGTATAACATGTTCTGGCAGAGTCATCCATCAGCTCAAGATGTGCTGCAGGTGAGAATATGCTCTACGTTTATATAAACCCTCTGGTTCGGCCTCGTTTGTGTCACATGAATACATCTGTGTTTCTGTGTGTGTAGAGATTGATGGCTAGTGAGAGTATGGAAGGAGCATTTCAGGTCATTAAGCTGTTGAGTCGGAGACCAACACGCTGGGATCACTGTGTAGCTCTCGCTCGCCTCAAATTTGACAAGTACTTCAAAAGAAAGGTACTCTCTTCATATTTTCGCCAACAATAATTGCATTTTTGCTGTGATTTGTATTTTTTAATCGAAAAACTTTATTGAACAGTCAGACGAACACTGTAACAAAAGTATATGTCATGTTTAAGTGGACTAATGCTTTTATTTCAGGCATTACAGCTACTGCACTCATTTCCACTGGACACACGACTAAAGGATGGCAGTAAGTCACCGTATTTACTTGTTTATGTAGAGAAGTTTGCTTTGTAAGTCAGCAGCTTATGTGTTTTTCTCTTCTGTATTCAGGTCTGTTCTGGCAATCACCCAAACGGCCGCCATCTCCTATAGAGTTTGACCTCAGCGACCCACTGTGAGTCTGAGCGGATCTGTGTAAACTATCTGTGTATAGACTGTCTGTAGAAGCATGCATTTATTTTTAAAGGGCCAAACAAGAATTAAAGAAGCAGTGATTTGTAAGGATGTTTTTTCTTATTTTTTAAATAAGATGTTTTTCCTCCATCAGACATTTTAGTTTTGTTGCTAGTGCCGCTCGCCTCTTCGCTGGAATTTATAATATCCCATACACAGAAAAGGTACAATTATTGAACATGTCCGTATTTAAACTGGTGTTTCTTTTTGTTTTGTTGTTGATTGATGTTTTGTTGAATCATTCACAGAGTCTTTCTTTCGAGGCTATTTTGAGTGTTTTATCTGGAGTAGATGTTCCTGAATACAAACCATCAGAAAAGGTATCTACTCTTTTACCTTTATTTTTATATTACTGTACACCTTTAAACAAATGGACTCGAAGAAATATCGTATTGTCCCAAATATAAACAACAATTGGTTATGGGAATGCCTCTCAATAAATGATCATCTTATATTCAAGCTCTAGCCCATAGACCAATTTAGAGTAGACGTAACAGTTACGTCACTGCAAGCTGCTCGCGCAATGCGGTTGCAGAAAAACAGTGGAAATGAATTAGACACGAGTGAAAAGAGCAAGATAACTCACTAGAAAATGTCCTGTTGTGCTGTTAAGTTTCAGAATAAGAATGCCAAAAAAGATGGCTTTCATTTTTATAGAATACCATCATCGAAGACATCATTTGAAGATAAACGTAGGTGTTTATGATTACAATAAGCCCTTAAACGGACAGAATGGAGCGAGGAAATCATCTGGAAATCTTTTAATAATTAGAATAGAAAATAAGCAGAGAAGATGTCCGGTGTTCTGTCGAAGTCTGTTCCCTACATGTGTTTCTTATAGCGTTTTTATCACGTTACAATTAAAATTTATTCAGAATAAAAAAAAATTTATACTGAAAAAGCAATAATATCACAATTTTTTTATATTTCATAATTTGTTTCGTTTTCTATTATTTCGTTTTCTTTCCTTATATCTTAGCTTATGTCTTCTTCCTGTTTGTTCTAAAATTATTATGTTTACATACTTAATAAATATATCAATATAGCAGACACACACACGATGTAAAGTGTTATTAATATATAAACATTTTAATGTATGTTTAAACATAATACTTTTATAATAGTTTTAGAACAAACACGTAAGATAAATATATGGAAGAAATAATAGAAAACAGGAAAATTATGAAATATTTAATAAACGCTATTATATATAATACATGATAGTATTGCTTTTATATGTACTTTAGCGATTCAGACTGTAAAACTAATTTATTTAGCAAAAAAGAACAATACATATACATTACATACATGCATATCAGTAGCCAAGCCATTTAAACTTTTTATCTATCTAAAAAATAAACGTAACGTGATTAAAACGCTATAAGAAACATTGCACTAAAGGGAAACATAGGGGAATCAGACTTCGCAGAACACCGGATCCATAAAATCACGGTTTAATGCTAAACACTTCACAACCCTACTGCGGAGCAGTCACTTTCTGCAACCAGTTTGGCTCCGCCCACAAAAAACGTCATCTCTGTTTGCAAACACGAAATTGGTCTATTGCATGTCAACCATACAAAAATGCTGTAGGTGGCGCCAAATAAACGTAAACAAGCTCACCTGGACTGAAGCAACCTAATAAACTATGGTCGTTTACAGTAAGGCAGGCTTCTACTGTTAATGAAATATTAATAGGCTATGTGTTTTTTCACAATGAGATGGACAACCTAGGCTAATTGGTATTTTTATCCAGATTGACGGCAAATTATGTACAGTATGGTATGCCATATGAAAAGTATTAAAGAATGTGGGGAAGCAAAGTGGTCCCCTTTGACTTATGAAAAGGTTTTTTTTATTAAAGCATTTTCTTTTTTTATATAGAGAATAGAGAAGAGTTAGGATCCAATCACACCAGACACGTTTTAAGTGCTTGGAAACACAAGGTGCACTGCCTTTTTTGGTCACTTTGACTGAAGTCCGCCTCTCCCCTCATTCGATTGGACAATGGAAAAACGTGTATTGCGTTGGGCGCTTTTCCGCTCTAAGTGCTCCTTAAAGGCGGCAAAAAACCTTCGGTGCACATAAACAGCATGCATAACGCTCACTACCCTAGAAATCATTCAAAAAAGCTCCTGCAACTGCCATAAACGTGTTTCGTGTGATCGGCCCCTTTGGTCTTCAAAATGCATTAATTTAAAAGGTACAAGGGGGGGTGTCGTCGTCTTATTGGGTCGTATTATATTCAGGAAAATATGGTAGTTCACCAAAATGTGAAAGTTCTCGCGTATTCTACTCCTACTACTTTAGCACCGTGCCATCACAGATGAATATGACTTAGTTTCTTGATTTGGACACAGACATTCTTATGTTACCTTATTTGGGAGCAAATGATTTTTCATCATAAATATATATATTTTTTTATTGCGTTAGCAGCTATTAAGACTCTGCAACTTAAGAGAATCAGTATGTGTTTGTTTTGTGTTAGCATATAGAGACAGATGAGAGCATTAAAAAACCTGATCAGATGAAGATGACGGTGAGCAGTGAAGAAGAGCGGGAAGCCATCACACAGCTACAGGAGGCTATCGACTCCAACTTTATTACAGCAGGTAATAAATTGAGACACATCCACATGTGATGCAGTACTGACGTACTGTAGGAACCAAACCATGAAATCGTTTTGCATTTATTAATGTATTTTAAAATGTCATAAAACTGGGACTTCCCGGCACCATCTCATGCCCCCCAAGAGGGACCCGCCCCCAGTTTGAAAAAAAGCATATTGTATTGTTTATATTGTTTGTAATCCTTTATAACTTATCACTCTTAACTCTGGTAATGCGCCGCCCCCTTGGCTTAAACTTGAAATGTGATTGGTTAAGTAATATTTTTCTAATTGTCTGCTGTATCATGTATTTCCTTTGTGGATTAAAAAGTGTTTGCTTCCATTAATTACATTTTGTTATTTGCGTTAAGGTGGCTTGACCAAAAAGTTAGCATATGGATTTAAATAAGCAAATACATAGGAGCCTGTGATTGGATGGCATACATTTTTTTTAACCTCTGAAAACCTGGTTTGTCCACATACGTGGACATCATATTTTTTTGTTGTTTGTCCTATAATACTTCATTCTGTGTAACTGGAACCTGTTGTAAACAAATGTGGACAATAACACTGCTTCATGTTCAAAGAAAAATATTTGGTTATTATTATTATTGGTTCTTTCTTACCCCAAATAGCAGGAAGAAATCTAAAATGCAGGCCAATCCAAAGCTCGGGTCTAAGGAGGTTAACACTAACTATCCTAACTTCATTTTTTTTTTAAATAACCATATTGGAAGTCCTTTTCTACGGAGCCCCTAAGGGGACATTGATTTTTTTACTCCAATGTCACCTTAGGGGCTCGGTACTTTTTCATGACAATTGTGTGCCATAATTTAAGCTGAAATATATTGCAACTAAAAATGATAGATGTGGGATTTTAGCCAGGCAGTGTATGTGCCTTATTCTAAGCCTGTTTTTTGTAGACAACACTTATATTTAGTCCATTTTCGTCTTTAGAGAGACTACACATGAATCCGTTGTTCTTCGAAAAAGACGATGACTCAAACGGACACATGGATTTTATAGCATCGGCGTCTGCTCTCCGGGCTCGTATGTACGCCATCGAAGCCGCTGATCGACTGCAAACCAAACGGATCGCGGGCAAAATCATCCCCGCTATCGCCACGTCAACCGCAGCCGTCTCAGGACTGGTGAGAGAGAGGAAACATCTAGTGCATCTCCATTGCCTTATACAATTATAAATATTTCATTTGTTATTGGTTTTGTGTAGGTGGCAGTGGAGTTGATCAAAGTTGCAGGTGGTTATGGATTCGAATCGTTTAAAAACTGTTTCTTCAACCTAGCCATTCCAGTCATGGTGCTCACTGAAACGGCACAGGTTAAGAGAACCCAGATCAGGTGACGGCACACACAAAAAACATGCATTGGCACTCCCAAACACCCGTTTCTCAGTTGTGATATGGTTTGCTCTTTTTTTTGTGTTGAGTAGAGATGACATTTCCTTCTCTATCTGGGACCGTTGGACTGTCTATGGTCATCAGGACTTCACCTTATCTGATTTCATAAGTGCAGTCAGGGTGAGTAGATCACATGATCATGTTAACGTTTAATGAATGAGTTTTATTGTGCACAAGGGTTAGCTTGGTTTTCTGATTTTAGGAGAAGTATGGAATTGAGCCCACTATGGTTGTTCATGGAGTAAAGATGCTGTACGTGCCGGTGATGCCCGGCCACAACAAAAGACTTAAACTGACGTAAGGCCCTAAAACGAAATAACCTATACTATTAAGTGATTGTATAGATTTCCCTAAAAATCTTTCAATGTCATTTTTTCACAGAATGCAGAAATTGATCAAACCCTCAGCAGGCAGGAAATATGTTGACCTCACTGTATCATTTGCCCCTGAGGTGGATGGGGACGAAGATCTGCCGGGTCCACCAGTGCGCTATTACTTCAGTCGAGAAAGCGAGAGCGCCAACACAGCCTGACGCACGCACTCTCCTCTCTTTTGGCCCGTGGACCACTAGCGGAGTAGCACTTAATCCGACCCCATGTACATAGTGAATTTTCATTTTCTACTGGTTTATTATTTTATTGCGCAGGGTTGTCTGCGCAGATGCCTTAAGATAATTATATTGTGCTTCAATGTGACAATAATATTAATGCTCTGATGAGTAAAACAAAAACAGTGTTTACACGATCGCCCCAGGGCTTATTATTATTATTCTGTGTGTTCGTCTCATAGACTGGGTGAGGGGAAGTCAGTAGAAGCAGTGGCGGTCGGTGATTTCTTTTTTCGAGGGCGCTCACAACATGTATGTAGTCCTTCATGTGTGTGGTTCGTAATATTCGTAAATATGTGTTCTGCTTGTCGAGTCATCCTGTGTGCTCACGTGTCTTGTCAAAATAAGTGCCTGCTGCAGACGCGTCTAAAGGGTTTATTATAAAAGAGACGCAGACGTTTGCCAGATACTCGCATAAGCTCATGCATAGAGTTTACTGTTAAGGGAGTGTCTTGCGTGTATTTTGTGAACGTGAGCGTCTCTTTTATCATAAACTGTTTTGACGCGTGTGCAGCAGGCACTTATTTTGACAAAACACATGATGCATATGGTTCACATGATATTTTGAAAACACGAGCAACACACATGACACTCCGAACACATATTTTGTATTTGCGCCCCTCGGATGAGCAGTCACGAGCCGCCACTGAGTAGAAGGCTTATATGATGACATGAGCTTTCATCTTTTATTTGCACATTAGTACACGTTTAGGGAGGATAGTAAAGCTTAATACGGTTTCTCTTACTGTAAAGCCAAAGATTTTGCTCCTGGTTTAAAACATGCATTGCACCACTCCGTCACATCCGTCATGACCTCTGCTTTTAGGGAAGACACATATGAAAAATTTATTTGGTCACACCTACTATAGCAGTTTTACGAGTCCTTCTGTGTAATACAGAGTTACATCATTGTAGTATTACAAACATAGATGCACTGTAGTTAACACGGTATACTTTCTGCTTTACTGCTTTGGACTAGTTCAGTGTAGTTTAAGGGGAAAATGTCATCTTAATAAGGCCAGTAGAGGGGTGCTATGGTCAAAAGAGTATCTTGGGTCCTGTTTGCAACTGCTTCATGCATTTTCATTCCTGTGAGATACCGGAGTCTGTGGATGCGAGTAAAAAATAATCCAATAATTTACATCACAGAAATTTTCATATCGTAAGTTTGGTCTGTGTGCAAAACTTCAAAACCTGGCTTTTCACAAGTTCCCAGCTAAACCTGCAGATTGTTGATGTCACCCTAAAGTGTCCTTTAATAGATAATAGCGGAGTGGACTGACTGGGAGTAGGGAACAAAAAATCACATATCCGAACCTTCAAGCTTTCAGCTTACAGTGAATATCTTGGGTAAATGGAAGATGGCAAGGAAACATTATATAAAGTTATTTTGATCCCTTTAAAAATGCAAACGTTGGGTTGCACAGAATTATCCATCATGATGTCCAGTATTGACAGTTTCCAGGAAAAGTCTTAAGGATATAAACTGGGTGATGTTTTAATAGCTGTCATTGTGAATACATTATTTAACAGAAATAAAAAATCAAATTTAATGAGAATTCATATTTATTTATTGTTTTTTACAGTATTAGTTTTTACTATGAACAGTCAAAACATTAAAGGGATATTTCACCAGGGTTCCCACGGGTCCTTGAAATCATTGAAAGTTGGTGAATCTGGGGGGGGACTTAAGGCCCTGGGAAGTTTTTGAAAATATACATACATAGATACAGGTCATTGAAAGTGCTTGAATCTATTTTATGCAAGAAGTTTTCTGGAAAAAAATCCATATTATTCCCTGTGTAGTGTAGGATAATATCATAAAAATTCTAGACTTTTTAAGCACACATGCAAAAATGTTTCGCTTTAAATGTTTATATCTTCTGAATGCAAATGTTGATTCATACCAAAATGTTTTTTTCCATAGTTGTGTTTAAAAAATGAAAACGTGTCGGGTTACGTATGTAACTGTTGTTCCCTGAGAAGGGAACGAGGCGCTGCGTCTCCCTTGCTATACTTCCTGCGTCCCTGTAACGCCATCTTTGGCAATATTTCAGATAGCGATATACTTCCTGGCTCCTGGGTCACCCTGTCTTTGTCGTTAAGCCTCACCATTGGTTGAATTTGATATACACATTCAGATGCACTCACTCCTGGAGGCGTCCCCAAAGTGTCGCCGCAGTGACGCATGGCGAGTTCCCTCGAAAGCGAACTGTAATAATGTATCTTTAAAGGTAACACAATGTAACCTTGCTCTCACTTGAAATGTGTCCCCACATTCAGTCCTTGAATTTGAGGGTATTGGACCAGGAAAGTCCTCGAAAGGTACTTAAATTTGACGTTAACTAAGATGTGGGATCCCTGGTTCACCCAAAAATGAAAATTCTGTCATCATTTCATGGAAGTGAATGGGGCGAACGGTTTGGTTACAAACTTTCCTCAAAAAAATCATCAGAACAAAGAAAATTATACAGGTTTGTAGCAACCTGAAAGTAAGTAAATAATGACAGAATTTTCATTTTTGTGTGAAAATCCCTTTAAATTGACTGTGCTCTTGTTTTAACCTACTATTTTCAATTTTGTCTACACTTGTCTAAACTACACCCAAGTAATTTCAGCTTGTTTTCAGAAGTTGCTGTAATATTGCTAATAAAACAAATTGAAATGACTTAAACTAATCTTTAAAGGAACACGCTGACTTTTTGGGACTTAAGCTTATTCACCGTATCCCCCTGAGTTAGATAAGACCAACTCTGTCTGACGCACCCACCGCTAGTCTAGCTTAGCACAAAGACTGGAAGTAAATGGCTCCAGCTAGCATACTACTCCAGTTTCCTGCTTCGCTACTGTTCGGACGCTTTTACAGCTAACATACTACTCCAGTTTCCTGCTTCGCTACTGTTCGGACGCTTTTACTTGCGCTCTGTGCTTTGCGCTTTTTCTTTTTCGCTTTTATCTTTTGATTCAACTACCAGCAGTTCAGCACAGTGCTCAAACTAAACAATTGGGCACTCACACTAAAACTACAAATTCCTGGAACTATATTGATATTTGGAACATTCAACAATCTTGGGGAATTTGTCAAAGCGGTCTACCAGTCTGCTATTGCCGGCAGCTGACAATCCTAAAACAGGACAACACAGCTGCCCACACTCAAACAGAAGAAAAGAAGAAAGAATGCCTTCTTCTGGATCTAAATCCACCTGCTGCTCAAATTGCCACAGACTTTTACAAAAGATTGCAGTTCTCGAAACAAAGTTACTTGTGGCGCTGCCGACCCTGCCAGAACATACAGCGGAGCTTCATCGTGGTCCTTCTCAACATAAAGCTGGTGAGTCCTGTGAACCTAATGCTTTTAAACAGGTCATAGTGAGCTCAGAGAAACCTAAAGAAATTGAGGACACAAACCGATGGCATAAACAGGGTGCGAGACCCAAAAGTGCTCAAGACATTAGACTGTCACGAGTGTCACAAATTGCTGCATTAGCATCATCTACCCCAGATATGGGTACAACTCGAGTAGCCAATATTGGTATTCTACCACCCCCTGTACGGCTTGAAAATAGATTTGAAGCACTAATGAGTTTGGGTGAAGAATCCCCAAATGTTAATGGACACAGATCACGTCAGCCAGTAGCTTACAGAGCTAACAGACGCTCAACATCATATAGGCAGCGGCGCTCCGCTCAGACAGCAGCCGAGCCAAACACGCT
Source organism: Paramisgurnus dabryanus (assembly GCF_030506205.2). Lineage (NCBI taxonomy): Eukaryota > Metazoa > Chordata > Actinopteri > Cypriniformes > Cobitidae > Paramisgurnus > Paramisgurnus dabryanus. The sequence goes on along the minus strand of NC_133340.1, from coordinate 40,533,563 downwards.
GATAGTGGGTGACAATATTATCAGAAACTTTGAAAGCAAGGCTACCCGTACATACTGTTTTCCTCGGGCAACGGTTTCTGATGTTAACAAGGAACTTTGCAACATTCTGATGAAACATAAGTCTGTCAGTCGGATTGTCATACATGTGGGAAAGAATGATATTCGGAAAGAGCAGTCTGAGCTCCTTAAGGGGGATTTCAATGAACTTTTTGAAACACTTACAAGACTGAAAGTTCAATTTTTCATCAGTGGACCTCTTCCAGCCCGAGGAACAAATATGTTTTCTCGTCTACTAAGCTTAAATTCATGGCTGCAAAAAACCTGCACCATGAGAGGACTGAATTACATTGACAACTTCAATATCTTCTGGAGTCAAAGGCAACTTTTTAACACAGATGGTATCCACCCAAACAAACTAGGTGCTAGGTTGCTTAAAGACAATATCTTTTTCTCCATGCATCATCCATCAGCTGAGTGTGCCAGTCCACTACTGAACAGCGGAAATGACCACAGGATTTTACACCAGCACCTGGATGGACATTCAGATGACAAGGATAAAACTCTGCAGTCACAACTACTGTTCACAGACACAGCTCAGGCTGAGCCCTGCCCACAGACCTCGCTACAGCTGGATTGTGAATCAACACCCAAGGACGTTTCTGTTGATAATGACCAGAGGAATGATAACACTCCCTCCCAGCCTTCAGGAACACCAGAATCACAGCTGATGTCGTCACACTCTCTCTCCCCCGTCTCTCCAACATCACCACTTCTGGGCTTTTCAGAGAAAATGGAGAAACTGGTATCTGCTGGAACAAAGCTCTCCCACTCTATTGCTGCGAGTCCCCAAATATCAACCAAGAAACGGCGGGCTCCTCAACCACAAAAGCCTTCGGGCCCAGCCCGCCCTCCCCCTCCATCTCAGAGAGCACTCCGACCTCTGCCTCAACGTCAGGGATCACACCAGCCCTCATCTGCAAACAGCACTGGTAACTGATGTGTGTTGGGTTCCCGCTACGTCAGCAGTAACAATCATAAATATTTTAAGAACAAGCGGGCGCCCGATGTCCCTTTAGCTTTCCCTATCTCTGTCCTGACATGTGATAGAAAGATGAAGGCCGTCTCCAGCCGCACAGCAATTCTATCTAATCTACTGCCTATTATACGTCATTCTGAGATTGATACAGTTCCAAAACCAGTTACTGTTAAGTTAGCACTTCTGAACATCCGTTCACTAAAGAACAAATCCTTTTTAGTTAATGATCTTATCACCACTAACAACCTGGACTTTATGTTTCTAAATGAAACTTGGTTAGATGACAGCTGCAGTGCTACAGTCCTCAATGAATCAGCCCCACCCAACTTTACCTTTATACATGTCTGTAGAGCTGTTAGAAGGGGTGGAGGAATAGCTGCTTTATTCAAAGATGCCTTTCAATGCAAGCAAGTGTTACTTGGTGATTACCAGTCTTTTGAATATTTGTGTATTGCTCTAAAAGGTACACCACGCATTCTGTTTACAATTATTTATAGACCTCCCAAATACACCTCAGCATTTGTTGATGAATTCACAGAACTTTTGTCAACAATTTCCTCTGAATTTGATTATTTTGTTATTGCTGGAGATTTCAATATTCATATAGACAATTCAGAAAACAATACTGCGATTGAACTGTTAAATGTTTTAAACACTTTTGATCTGACCCAGCACGTGCAAGGTCCTACACACAATCGGGGACACACTCTTGATCTGCTCATTAGCAAGGGTCTAAACATTTCATCCACTGTAATCAAGGATGAAGCGCTATCTGACCATTTCTGTGTTTACTTTGATTTATTGATCTGTCCTGCCACTGATGCTAGATCTGTCTATATCAAAAAAAGGTTCATAAATGAGAACACCAGTGAGGTATTTATGAATGCTATGTCAATGTTGCCAAACATATCCGCAGACTCTGTTGATGTTCTCCTTGAAAACTTTAACATAAAAGTTAAAGATGCTATTGATGATATAGCTCCAGTAAAGGTCAGGATGATCACTGGCAGACGTAAAGCACCCTGGAGAAACACAACAGCAGTACAGCACATGAAAAGAACATGCAGAAAAGCTGAACGTATGTGGCGGAAAACAAAACTTGAAGTACATTATAGCATCTATAAGGACAGTCTTCGTGCTTTCAATGTAGAACTAGGCACAGCTAGACAGACCTTCTTCTCCAAAATTATAAATAACAACATAAACCACACTCGCACTCTTTTTGCTACTGTAGAGAGACTAACAAACCCCCCAAATCAAGTTCCTAGTGAAATGCTCTCTGACAACAAATGCAATGAGTTTGCTAAGTTTTTCTCTGAGAAGATCAGTAATATCAGAATGGCAATCAATACGACCTCAAATTGTACTGTGGTCAGTCAGATATCATTGCAACAACCTCAGAAATTAGCCATTCTCTCAGAATTTGACATAATTGATATAAAAACCTTGGAAGAAACAGTACAACATCTTAAAGCATCAACTTGCAGCCTTGACACTCTCCCCACATCTTTTCTCAAAAAGGTGCTTAACTGCTTAGAAACTGACCTCTTAAAAATAGTAAACACCTCTCTGATCACAGGCACTTTTCCAGAGTCATTAAAAACAGCAGTTGTAAAGCCTCTCCTAAAAAAGAGTAACCTAGACAAAACCATACTTAGCAACTACAGACCTATCTCAAATCTTCCGTTTATAAGCAAGATCATTGAAAAGGTTGTCTTCAATCAGCTGAACAAATTCTTAAACTCAAATGGTTATCTGGACAACTTTCAATCTGGTTTCCGTCAGCATCACAGCACAGAGACAGTGCTCATAAAGATAATAAATGATATTCGCTTAAACTCTGATTCAGGTAAAATATCAGTGCTGGTGCTACTAGATCTTAGTGCTGCCTTTGACACAGTAGATCACACCATACTCTTACATAGACTGGAAAACTGGGTAGGGCTCTCTGGGATGGTTCTCAAATGGTTTAAAACATACCTACAAGGAAGAGGTTACTATGTGAACATAGGTAACCATAAATCTGAGTGGACATCCATGACATGTGGAGTCCCACAGGGTTCAATTCTTGCACCGCTTCTGTTTAATTTGTATATGCTCCCACTTGGTCAAATAATGAAAAAGAACCAAATTGCTTACCACAGCTATGCAGATGACACCCAGATATACTTAGCCCTGTCACCCAATGACTACAGCCCCATTGACTCTCTATGTAAATGCATTGATGAAATTAACTGTTGGATGCGTCAAAACTTCCTCCAGTTAAACAAAGACAAAACCGAAGTCATTGTATTTGGAAATAAAGATGAAACTCTCAAAGTTAACACATACCTTGACTCTAGGGGTCTAAAGACACAAAATAAAGTCAGAAGTCTTGGTGTAATTTTAGAGTCTGACCTTAATTTCAGTAGTCACGTGAAAGCGATAAGCAAATCAGCTTACTACCATCTCAGAAATATTGCCAGAATTAGATGTTTTGTCTCAAGACAGGACTTAGAGAAACTTGTTCATGCTTTCATCACCAGCAGGGTGGATTACTGCAATGGACTCCTTACTGGGATCCCCAAAAAGACCATTAGACAGCTGCAGCTAATACAGAACGCTGCTGCCAGAATTCTGACCAGAACCAAAAAATCTGAGCACATCACTCCAGTCCTCAGGTCCTTACACTGGCTTCCTGTTACATTTAGAATAGACTTTAAAGTATTGTTACTCGTTTATAAATCACTTCATGGCTTAGGACCCAAATACATGACAGATATGCTAACTGAATATAAACCTAACAGATTACTCAGATCATTAGGATCAGGTCAGTTAGAAATACCAAGGGTTCACTCAAAACAAGGTGCGTCAGCATTTAGCTTTTATGCCACCTCTAGCTGGAATCAACTTCCAGAAGAGATCAGATGTGCTTCAACAGTGAACACTTTTAAATCTAGATTAAAAACACATCTGTTTAACTCTGCATTTACTGAATGAGCACTGTGCTGCATCACACTGACTGCACCTTTAACTCAAGTCACTTTTACTCCTGTTTTATTCTTTTTAATATTTTAAACTGTTTTATTAAAATCACATTTATTTTCTTTAATTGTTATTTTAAATTCTCATGTATCTTTGTCTTTATTGTGATCTTATCGTGTAAATCTTATTTTTACATTTTCTTTTTCTTTTTTATATATTGTTTTCTCATTTCTGTGTAAAGCACTTTGAATGACCTTTGTGTATGAAATGTGCTATACAAATAAACTTGCCTTGCCTTGCCTTGCCAATAAGTGACAAAATAACACCAACATTTTCTTATTTATATGTTGTGATTTGTATAATCACACTATGTACAAATAACAAGGTCATATGAGACACAGCCATCTTTTAACTGTATGTATACATTCTGGGAACTGTAATCTCAGAAGGTGAAGCACTGCTACTTTGGCAGAGTGATTTGCACAACACTTGCGCGAACTCTCTGCTCCTCACCAGGGGGCTTCTCGGGTGCTGCGAGCAAATCACTCCGCCCAAGTAGCAGTGCTTCGCCTTCTGAGAATATAGTTCCCAGTATGTTTACTGTTAAAAGATGGCTGTGTCTCATGTGACCTTGTTATTTGAACACGCTGTGACTATACAAATGACAACATAGGAAAATGTATTTTTTGTCACTTATTGGGAGCAGTATGCTAGCTGGAGCCATTTACTTCCAGTCTTTGTGCTAAGCTAAGCTAGCGGTGGGTGCGTCAGACACAGTTACAGGACGCACAGAGAAAAAGTCCTTTAAGTTAAAGTGTAGTCAAAATTTAAAACAGTAGACAAGTAAAACTTTCTTGCACCCTCAATTTGATTAAACTTCAAATCAAGAAAATTCTATAGAAAAAATATTTTCACTTTAGTCAGTCTCCTACTCAGTCACAAACACAAGAAACTGTAGTGCATTTAAAATAGTTTATTATAGTTTATTTAAAAACATACACCTGCTATAAAAGCCATTGCATTTCAAGCCATTGCAGGTTCTCTTTAATCGCTCACTTTAAAAGAGTCAAATAAATACAGAATATGAAGATATTTGTCACACACTCGCTCACTCTTGGCTACTCTTTCCAGTTATTATTGCCTTGCTACTGTTCTAGATTCAGTTTATATTCTTACAACGCCACAAATAAAACAAACAACAATAATAATACAGTGAAATGTCAAAATCTCCCCCCATCTAAATGACAATGTATTTAAATCTGAAATATTACCAAAGCAAATACAGAAGTTAAAAGGCAATAGTAATTTAATAACATAATGGTGCTGAATTAAATAAGCATTTGTTGTAATTTCTATTAAAATGGCAAGAAAATTTTGATGAATGAGAGATCTTTTTAGTTAATTTAAATCTAAAATGGTGCGTTTAACAACTTTACATCTATAAATGCACATGAAATAACTGAAGAGTGTACAGTACACACAGAAGATGGGCTTTCCTTTTATAAATCTCATTTGTTCAGTATTTCTGAATAAAGGGAAGAATCGAGTGCTTAGTGCATATGCATAATACTTTCACCAATACTTATTGGTAAATTGAAGCTTTGGATGCGGGGATGGTCAACACGAGACCTTACTTAAGTGGATTTCTCTAAGGCACAACGATGCAATGAAGAGAGCAAAGGCAACAAAACCTTTTTTTAAATTAATATTTTTCATAGCTAAAAGGAAAAAATCACACTTTAGTGTACTTTTATGAAGTTTTGTTATTGTTATTTCCATAAAAACTCATTTAAGTAGCAAAACACATGTTTAACATGGGCACTGTGATATAAAGTGTCAACAAGGAAAGTTTTGAGGGCTCATGCAATCTTACAATTCAAATGCGTACCTGTAACTTAAATATCAATAACAGAATGTTAGAAAAATATTTTAATGGAAATGTAAAGATTTACGCACTAAATGCACCCTGACAACATGCTCTCTACAATACTGCACAAATAAATTATCAAACTCCTCACTCTTGATTAACCTGTTAAAGCGAACCGGGCCCGTGCGTGGTCCTGACGTGTTTTGTTTACAAACTATTATGTTTACAATACATTATACTGATGAAGAAGGTTATTAAACTTGTCATGCCATATATCATTAGAAAGGTTGGAGGGTTTAGATTTCATTTTTAAGTGCTGTTCCACGAAATAAATGCTCTAGCAAAATTAATAATAAATTTTATGCAACAAGGTCATATTTAAATTTGTTGATTCATAAAATGACTTCACGCTCTTATTATGAAACTGCGCCTCCCTCATAACTTTAGACGAGCTCACACTGTTGAAATCTCATTGCTAAGCCTTCACAATATAACATCCATTCGCAGTTTTAGTCCACAAACGTATTACATATGAGAAATATTGATATTTCTTCGTTGTTTCCATGGGATTTTGCATCAAATAATCTTAAATCCATATTGTTATTCAACAACTGCACACGCAGCGCGATTCTACTATGGAAAAGGCATACGCGATCAGGTCAGTCAGAGTATTATGTTTAAAATGAGTCCACACACACACATTATGATTAATATTTCACATACAGCTAATAAGTTTAGTGTTTTACTGATGTTTTTGTGTGTTATTTTCGTGCACCTGTTATCTGCATTAACTTAGTCTACTTTGTCATTCTGATGCACATTCGCTATTTGCAGACATTGTTGATGTACCCAACATTATGCAAGTACTCTGAATGTATATTGTGAGGACAAAAGCTTATTATTAGTAACAGATCGCTGTCTGTGTGCTTTTCTATCGCCCATCAGTGAATGAATGGTTACGCAATTTACTCGCGATAGAGATACGTCACCAACATTAATATGAATGCTTCTTTTATCACTTCACAACAACTGCTGTGCTGAGTGCTTTAGTTTGTAAAACATGAGGTGTCCACAATGTAAATAGTTTTATTTTTATTTTAAAAGCTTCATAATTACTATTTTCTGTGTAGTTTACGGTTACTAGTTTATTTCAATATTTAAATTAAAACACATTTTTGTCAAATGTGTATACAATGTTTTTATGTAATAAATAAAGTTTTGTAGATACATACTCTAGGTAATAACCACATGTAAATAATTAATTTATAAAGCTTTTTCTACTTTATTATACATCATTATAGCAGGTGATGATTTGGAGCAGCCCAGTGGCCATTTTTTGAAATGTGCCATGGTGAAGATCAAAGCTTACAGTAATCTTATTTTTTATCATATCATCTTCAAATTTGAAACATAGATTGGTCAGACATGTGGTCTTAAGTCTATGTTGTATTTGGGTTGGTATGGCAAATTTAATATGACATTATTAATTAAATAAAAACACGTTTAATTTTAATAAAACATTTTCACCACACTTCAGTGTCTATAACATTTAGGTTTTTTTACATATCTGAATTCTGATAACTGAGAAGTAAAGACACAAGTGTCTGCTTTTTAGAGATATCAAAATTGTGTCTGTAGGTCAAAGAGTTTTGGAACTACAGCTTTTTTAGTGTGGGCATGTAAATTTCATGATTTGGCCTGAAAACGGCTGTCTGGATTAACAGGTTAAACAAACAAACAAAAAGGTGTAGGGTGAATTCCATCCCAAAGAAAGTTCATGACATAAAACAATCTCAAACTTAAATTAAACAAAACATATGAAATCGTTAGCCTATTAGTAGCCTTATTTCTCTGTGGTTTAGTTACACAGAAGTTCATAAAACAAACATCTGGCGCCCCCCAGTTTGGGAACCACTGCGTTAAGGCATCCAGACATATCAGCTAGACCAAATCATGCGTTTGTAACACCTTACAATAAGGTTTCAATTGTTCATGATAGTTAATGCCTTCCATCTATGATTAAAAATATACTGTTGTTCACTGTTAATACGTGTTTGTTTATATTACATAATTCATGTTTATTTATACTATATAAACTTTAAAGGGACACTGCACTTTTTTTGAAAATATGCTCATTTTCCAGCTACCATAAAGTTAAACATTTCATTTTTACTGTTTTGGAATCCATTCAGCCAATCTCTGGGTCTGGCGGTAGCATTTTTAGCATAGCTTAGCATAATCCATTGAATCTGATTAGACCATTAGCATCGTGCTCAAAAATAACTAAAGAGTTTCAATATATTTCCAATTTAAAACTTGATGCTCCTGTAGTTTAATTGTGTACTAAGACAGACGGAAAATTTTAAGTTGTGATTTTCTAGGCAGATATGGCAATGATATTACGCAGCTCCTGAAAATAGTCCCCTTGGTAACTTTCAATAGCAGATGACTATTTTCTGGCACTGCGTAATATCAAATGAGAGTATAGTTCCTAGCCATATCGGCCCAAACCACCTTTAATTTCACGTAGATCTTAGTACACAATGTTACTACAGAAAAGTCAAGTTTTAAAAAGGAAAAATATCGAAACTTTGGTTATTTTTTTAGCACAATGCTAATGGTCTAATCAGATTCAATGGATTATGCTAAGCTATGCTAAAAGTGTACTGCCAGACCCGGAGATCAGCTGAATGGATTCCAAAACAGTAGAAATTCAAATGTTTAAGTCTAGGGTAGCTTCAAAATTAGCATTATTTTCAAAAAAAGTGGAGTGTTGCTTTAAATGTAAAAAATATATTCAAATATGTAGAAATAAACATTCACCAGTATGTTTATGTCCTGTCATTAATAAGTCCTGTGCATTGTTATGTGTTAGTAGAAGTACATAGTTGTCTAACATTTATTGCGTAATGTGAAACACCTGCTAGACCGTCAGAAAAATTGAATATTAAAGAGATTATTTATAAATGTTAATATAAAAAAAGACAGAACGTTTTCTTGTGAATTGGATTTGTGCGCAACATTGTACTCCTCAGTCACACTTTACATTACAGTGTCCATGTTACTGTTTATTTATATATGCAATGACAATGACAACATATTCAACGTGCATTTTCTTTGTGGTGTGAATTTCTCTGAAACATACTTTACACAGGTAAGAGTTTGACTTTTATGTTGTTGCATTAGAAAATGCATCTGACTGCAACTATGTACCGTCTGCTTTTTTTTTTTAAAGGACATAATACATGAATTAAGGTATTTATTAGTATTTATTTACAATGGCAGTTGTTGGGCTTGGCTGACCTGAGCCAAAAATGTCATCTAATTCAATGACTTTTTGACTAGTATGTGCAGATTCCCAAATCCTTCACTACGCCAACAAATGCTGGGTTATTTTCAACCAAGCGTTGGGTCAAAAGGGACAATCCCGGCCAATGGGGTAAATAACCCAGAAAATATTTCTGGGAACCTAACAATAGGTTAAACAGTGGTTTTCAAACTGGGGGCCGGAGCACCAAGGGGGGCCCCAGTTTTATGACATTTTATAAAATACATTCATTTATCATGAATTCTGTGTAATTAAACCTAAAAAATAAGCAGCCAACTAACCAACAGCACTACTAGGTATAATTTTATATGTTTTGTTTAATTAAAGGTGTAGGGGAGGATTTTCTCGAATTTAGGAAAGAACCGCCTTCTCCACTTTTTTAAAAAATGCAATTGGACAACACTCCTGATTGACAACTAGGAGGACCAATAGTCTTGATGATCCACCCGGAAAAAGAAAATCCTCCGCAATACCTTTAATATATTACATTTTAAAACTGTCTTTCGGGGGGCCGCGAAAAATTGCACTGTACACAAGGGGGGCCGCACGCTGAAAAAGTATGGGAACCATTGGGTCCCAGCATTTTGGGTTGAAAGGTTAAATTACCTGGGTTTGTCCTTTTTTGACCCAGTCCTCAAAAATGGTCACTGTAAAGTTTATGAAGGTTCTTATGAAAGTTTCATATTGTTGCATTCAAAAATATTCATGAAGTTTTATGTAAGTTATAAAGATGTTTGCAGAAGCAATCAAAAAATTTACTTTTTGTACTGTAAAAACGTACTTCACGACTGCATTTGCATGCTTGCGAATATTGTGCTTCTGACAGCTATTAAAATGACATTGGACACTGTGAGGTAAAGTGCAACCTATATTAACCAAGTGTGAACACTATTGCTGTTGTCCAGTCCAGAGTTTAACCAGTTGTACCCATGATTCCAGTTCAACGTCTTTGCTTGATTGTGCTTTAAGGAAAATATAAACATTCATTCTTCTCAGATAAGATCCAGGCCTGATTCAACTTTTGATTTTTGCATTTCTCCATTAGAAGGTTTAAAAGGTCACAATGTTGTTGGCTGGCCAGCAGCTGTGAGGAAAGAGAAGCTTCATAAAAATCCCTCAAAAAGCAGAACATATTTCAAATAAAATCTGGTTAAAACACTAAAACTCACCTCGTGATTTTATATAACATTCATGACAATTAAGAAGTCCGTTTCGAATTCTGACATCTGTCCCGGCACTTGTGTCCCCAAGCAGACCTCTGCATATCCCGCACTATAACACATCAAATATTTTTATTAAAAAAAAGTGCATATTAATCACATACACAAAAAGGCAAAGATAAAATGAGCTTTACCTTAAAACACTGAATATGGAAGTACAGCCCTAAGGTTTCTATGATCATAGCCGCTCCTTTGCCCAATGGATGTGCACAACTGGAGCAAAGCTTCTTTCCACTTATTGACCTGCAGAGGGTGCAATCTTATAAATTATTATAAAGGACTAAATAAAAAAATGAACGAACTTACAGCATTAATAAAAACAATTCATAATATTTATAAAATACATGCATGCATGAAGAGTTGGTTTGTATGCACTGTACTGTACAGTGGGGTCCAAATGTCTTTTGTACAAAGGAGTTTACCTGATCACAGTTTTGCCTACACTTGATAATTGAACTAAAACACTAAAAAATACATTTTTTTAAATGTTTACTTTATTTTCAAGTTGAAATTAAACAGCTTTTGGCTCACACACTTTTGGTCCGCACTGTAAATCTTTAACAATAGTAACAAAGGCAGAAATGCAGTTTGAACCCAGACGACTGCAGGCCGGATCTGCACCGGATCCAGTGCGGCTCCGGCCCGGAGTCGTCTGCTGGCTCATAAGCATTCAGCATGTTTATGTAACTCACTGGTCATGGTTCATAGCCAAATTGGGGACTGTATAATACACCAATAGTTGTCAAACAGATGCATTATGCATCTCTTTTATACTGTATGTAAATTTCTCCAGTTTAGCAGCTAAAGCGCACAAATGCATTTGAAGCCAAAACGCTCCACATACAGAAAAACTCACTACGTACTAGTGTTAAAAGAAAGCAACAGGGCCTGATTAATACAAAATATTTTAGACTATTTCACATAAATAAGTTTGCATTTTATTGGGCCAGATCATAGCAACCCAGACAACAGACCACTCAGGGGCCGGATCTGCGCCAACATCAGCAGCTCCAGTGCGGATCCGGTCCGGAGTCGTCTACAGTTTGGAAATATACAGTACTGTGCAAACGATTTGTTGTTTTTGCAGTGTTATAGTAATTATATATAACTGTTTCTTTGTCTCTTTAATAGAATACAACTAGAAAATGTGTATATAGTATTAAAAACTGGGTAAACTCCTCTTTCACTTGAGCAGTAGCAGGAAATGGCAGGATCTCTTAAACCTAAATAAAAGTAAATCCTAATTTCTAATTTTAAAGAAATTTTTAATTCTAAAATGATCAAGATGTGTTTAGTGCCAAGAGAGGTCACACTAAACACCGTCGATGCCTAAAGAAGACATTTAGGCTTGAAAATGTAATTATTTTATTTTTTTGCACATATTTCCTGTATTTTCTGTTTGTATCTTAATAAAATAAATATGGATGGACATTAAAACTTTTAAAACAACAAGTCTGGTGGTGGTGGCCTAAGACTGTTGCACAGTACTGTAGAAGAAATTCAATGCTTAATTTGTTTTCTAAACAGTTTTTAGATCATGTTGGGTCATGTCCTATGTAAAATCTTGGTGCAAAACCAGTTGGGAACCACTGCCCTAGTGTGTGCTGGAGGAAAAGCCCATACCTGCTGGGTGATGGAGGCGATGTGTCTTGTGAAGGTGGGGGTGAATTTGATGGATGTGTTCCTAAAACATTTTCACACGACCCAGTCCTGCGGCAGCCGCACACACACGTACACACAAGCATAGAGAACTGTGACATCATATCATGTGCCAAAAAAAAATGATCTGATCTATAAAACATCCTCAACATACAGCAAAGCCAAGCTGCATTTTGGCACCCATGTGATAATGCAAGCCAGCATGCATTTCCACATGCGCAAACACACGTACCTCCTCATCCCTGTGGTCTGACTCTGGGGTGGAGTTTGGTTACGGTCCAGTGAGGCAGTTTTCTTCAAATCCTCTTGTCTGCCCTTAGATTTGCAAGTCCATGTGCCATCTGCAAACACACAAGGGTACAAGATGTAATGTCACATTAAATGAAAATGTGTTTCAAGAGAGCTGAGGACCAATTTTTGTAAGACCATCGAAGAGATGACAAACAGATTAACGTGAGGACATTTTGGTTGGTCTTCATTTTCTGGCACGTCTTTAAAAGGCGTTTTGAGAGTTACGACTTGGGTTTAGGGTTGGGGTTACAATTGGGTCATGGTTGGGGTTAGGCTAAGGGTTAGGGGGCGCTTTCCCAAGCCTAGTCCAAAACTAAAATGCTTGTTCACACTGTCCCAACCTAAAATAGCTTACACAGACATATGGGACATATCTCAAGTATATCAGTGCTATTGTTTTGTCTCATAATGGACACCATCATTGTTTTTGTAAGGTACGTTTGTAAAAACTACTTAACTCTTTCCCCGCTATTGCAGAGTTATCTTGTCAATTAAGAGAAAACATTTGCATAAAAAAACGTGTTCCTGGTGAATTTTAATGTTAATCTGTAATACCGGACTTACCTTATTTATTTCTAATTTTAAACTGTGTGTATGTTTTTATAATTGTTCTGGATCTGATATCTACAAAATTCCTTCATAAAAATACAATACTTTCAGCTTTTTGCTAAATAAAAAAATATTTTTAAAGAAAAATACCCATATTTATGAGTTTATAAGCAGAGAAAAAATAGGGTCTGTTCTTTCATTTGATATGTATGTTTATATATTTTTAGAGAATATTGTAGCATTCAAGAGAAATGCACAGACACTCGTTTAACAAAACTCCTGGCTTTATTTTAACAGAACACCCGTAGGCCGATGCTCACGCCTTACACATCCAGTCGCGCGCCCGCGCCAGAGCGTGCACAACATCACATCCCCAAAACAAAAACAAATAAACCCCTCCCCTCGTTGCAATAACCAATCACATTTCAGGGAATACATGGCAAAGAGAACAGAAACTCAGGGTTAACCCTTACAGAACAGAGTTGTAATAAACATCCAAGAACATCATTTTAAACATTGCTACAATATATTATTCTGGGAGGCATTTTGTGAAACTTTTGTGAAAATCACAAAAAAATGCTTGCGAGCAACGTTTCAAATAAGGGTGGTGGGGAATGAGTTAAATGTCACAATATAACTAAGGTCTAGTCCTGGTTTAATCTAATCCCTGTCTAGGGAAAAATCCCTAGATCTGATGGTTGGAGTTAGGAAAAGGGGGTAGGGACTGCGTTACATCTATGAGTGTCCTCACAAAGATAGCTGTACAAACGTGTGCGTGTGTGTTGTGTGTTTTACCTTGTATAAACTGTAGTTGTGGTATAGCAGTTTGGCTCTCCTGAGGTTCACTTCTCTGGCCATTCTGCTGAGCTGGTGTGATCACTTGATCAGGACTGAGAAACAGTGCTTACATTAGCATTAAAACATTAAAATAAAATCACCATTTGACAAAAACATAATTTACTCATCCTAATGTTGTTCGAAACCTGTATGCATTTATTTTTTCTGATAAACACAAAAGCAGATTTTTGATAAATGATGGTAAGCACACAGCTGATTATAACTATTGACTTCCATAGTAGGAAAACAAATATTATGAAGTTTAATAAATGATAAAGAAATATTTTGATAAATGACCCGTCGAATTTCACCATTTTTTTTTCTTACCATGGAAGTCAATAGTTACAATCAGCTGTGTGCTTACCATCATTTATCAAAATATCTTATTTTGTGTTCTTCATCAGAAAAAAGAAATTCAAACAGGTTTAGAACAACATGGGGATGAGAAAATGATGACATCTTTTCATTTTTGGGTGAACTATCCCTTTAAGACAGTGCTTCCCAATCCTGGTCCTCAAGGACCCCCTTCCAGAAAGTTTTAGATGTCTCTTTATTTAACACACCTGATTTAACTCATCAGCTTGTTATTGAGACATTTCTACCATTTTGGAAGGAGGCTGATTAGTTTAATCAAGTGTATTAAATTAGGAAACATCTAAAACTCCTTGAGGACCAGGATTGGGAAGCACTGCTATAAGAGATGTCCTATACATAGCATTGTTTATTTGTATTTGTCTGTTACCCCTATTCCATTTAAATAGTGTTGATGCAAAACCAATGACAATTTGATAATCTTCCGTATGTTACAGCCAAGGAAAAAATAGTTCTTGGCCAGAAAAATGTCCCAACTGGCCCCTAAAACCTGCTTGTCTTAAACCAGGAGCCAGTAATGTCAGAAGCATGATCTAAAATTATACCACAGTAACATCCGAATCTGTCTACGGATTACAAGAAAATTTACAGCACGTTCAGCTGGCTAATGTCTTATTTCCGCATCTACATTATTTTGTCCTTTTGCCCAATAAATAAAATATTTTCAAATATCACAGTATGTGTCACCGCTACATTAATACCAGCTCATGAATTCAATTATATTTGATGTTATTTCCTAAGCACCTGCATCAGCACCATTCTGGTGGAAAAATGGTATGCATGCTTAAGTAGACTTTACGTTTCTTTTACCTGTCTGTCAGGCCATTACTCTGGTTCGTCTGTGACTGTTTCTCCAGCATTTCCTGTTTCCTGTCCCAGTCAGCCAATGACAGGACAATAGTGTCCTGTGGTGGCTGTGTCACACTTGCGGAGGGCAAAACTGAGGTGCGAGGGGTCAGTGGGGTCACGGTTTCCTCCAGAATCCGCCTCTCCTATAAAACAATACCTAATTAGTACTAGTTTGAGGGTAGGCGTGGACCTGTAAACAAAAAAATAAGAGAAAACACACCTCCTCATGATGTCTCCTCTCCTCCTCCTCGACTTCCCTCTGCGCTCTCTCCCACTCCTCCTTTAGCTTCTCCTGCTCTCTTTGATATTTCTCCTACAGAGAAAAAGAGGGATTATTTAAATATTTAAAAAATGAGCGTGAAGGAACGAGCTGGAAACAGAAATGTGAACTGACACTTTTGCTAAGCTCCGCCCACCCGGTTACTGTCACTCTATCAGACAAAGCTTCATCCATGTGCTATTCATCTTTACAGGAATCACTAAATTACACAACATTATTAAAATCATCCATAGACCCAAAACTTCATTTTGAATGCATGTCTTGCTAGTTTAGAGATGCTATTAAGGCAAGGCTTAGCAAAGGATCAATTTTGATAGGCTTAGTGTGATATTAAGAACAGGTGAAGAGGAGGGACTCTAGAAATAGATGTCACTTATGTGCACTCCTCTCAGATAAACCCCAGGTTGACTATTATACCTGCAGCAGTCGCTCCTGCTCTTGTTGCCATTTCTCCTGCCGTCTGCGCTCCTCATTGGGATCCCACGTCCAGTGATCAACCCTTTTTGCAAGGTTCAACATTGGGGTTTCAATCTGATGCACGGACCCACACAGACAGAAGTAGAAAGGAAATAGAGGAAGTAAGAAGACAGGGTTCAGCTACGCTCAGTTTGTTTCTTTAAAGGTGCAATGTGGGACTTTTAGGAGGATCTCTTGACATAAATACAACATAATATACATAACTATATTATCAGTGATGTATGAAGACCTTACATAATGAACTGTATTGTTTTTATTATCTTATAATGAGCCGTTTTTGCTACATACACCACCGTTATGTTTCTACGGTAGCCCTAAACAGACAAACTGATCTACAGAGCACGCTTCCTCACTACATTATCTCATGTGACAACATGTTTGTCCTGTGGGAGCTACCGTAGCTTCTCCATGTTTTTCGAAATTGAGGGGTGAGCTGTGCACTGAGCTGTTGGTTGCAATTCGCAATCTCAACACCGCCTAAAAAACCCACACTGTACCTTTAAAACGTCTCGTATCGATTACAGTTGTGCATAAACCACCCAAAAACAAGCCAAACCTGGACTTATGTTATATTTTATGATGTTATAATGGCATTTTGGGTGGTTTGATTGGAAAGGGTACCAAAAAAGGTACAACAAATCTGTTGTTGGGTTTCTTGAGTACTTGTGTTTATAAGTAACTAACAAGAAAGAACTGGAAAAGATAAAGAACAAGGAAATGAGGAGATTCTGGAAGTCAAGAATGAGTTTGAATTTGGCACAAGTGAGGTACTTACACATTCACTGGCGTAATCGATCCCCTCTGTGGAGGAAAACAAACAGTCGCTTTAGAAACACATTTAATTATCCTTAACATCTAATCAGGCCAATGAAAGCAATACAGTAGCTTAAAGTGGTACAAAGATAGACAGAGCGTTATATAACCCAAACAAAGACTCTTGAAAGAGAGAGAGAGAGAGAGAGAGAGAGAGAGAGAGAGAGAGAGAGAGAGAGAGAGAGACTGTTTACACCTGGTACGGATCACAATGGTTGGTCGAGTCAGACTGTACTTTAAATTTCTGTATTTCAATATTTTACTATGTTCTTACCTCAACTTAGACTTATTAATACATGCCTATCTTTTTTCAATGTGTGCACTTCATCTTTGCACAGTGCGTCGTGAATGTGTTAGCATTTAGCCTAGCCCCATTCATTCCTTAGGATCCAAACAGGGAGGAATTTAGAAGGAATTTTATTTCAATCGCATATCTGTTTTGCTGAACGTTTATATCATGTATACAATGTTTTAAGTCATATGCCTATACATATGTCCATACTTTGGCACATATCCCAGTAATGTTAACTTAAAAGCATTATTTTAATGGTTGATTGACAGATTAACACGCTGTACTGTTGTTGGAGATACATTAGCAAAAACACAAATGCAATGTGGTAGCATCTGTTATGACCACCTCTAAAAGTGTATTGAACTCTATATGGCTGTGATTGGATCAACCGCGGTGGACTTTAAATACGAGGTGTAAACAAGCCCAAAGACAAAAAGGATGTATTCCTCTTAAGCAGTAAATACAGACAAGGAAACAGAAGTTTAAAGCAATATAACACAGACCAACACTGCAGTATCTACGGAGGTGTACATGGCTGCATAATGATGAGACTAAATAACATCTCTACAGTCATGAAGTGCTGATATATGACTCAGTCCATGCTACGAATGCTTGCTGATGATAATATAACTCGTATTTATACCCATACGAAATCTGAACACATTTTCTGATCTGATTTTGGAAGACAATTTGCAGAATGGTTGGTAAATGAACCTAAAAGTGCTATGCTTTTATTGGATAAAAGTGTTGTCAAAATATTAAAGTGCCTGTGAACAGGAAGTAGCAACGTGTTTCGGAGTGAAACGATATATCACATGAGGAAAATAGCAGGCCTGGGAAAGTTTTTTTTTTTTCATTGTGAATTGAGTGGATTTAGAAAAGTAGGCGTTTCATTCACAAAAAAAGGACTTCCGGCAGACTAAGTTGGAGGGGGCGGGGTTAATGGAGGCTCCACCCAAGCCATCAAGCTGATCATAGAAAAGAGGGCAGAAGTGCACTTTCAGATTTTACTTAAAGTTTATGAGGGCACATGAATAAAAAATGTTAAACTGTTTATAATGAACACTGTAGTATTCTATAAAAAATAAAAATTGTCAGTTTTAAAATAATGGGGACTTGAAATAAACAAGGGCCATCTCGCCTGTAGTGTGATTGAATGTTGTTTCTTTTTAAACAAAAACTACTTGTCAGCATAGGTGCCGATTTCGTGGGTGACCCACCGAAATAGCTGAGCACCCACGGAGAAATGCCATATATGCTTCATTCATTTTTATCAAAAACAATTTTGAAATTCGAGAGCCTCTCTGATTGGTGGATCTTGCGAGTTGTAATATCTACAATGCTTTAATGAATAAGCTGAATAAGGTGCACTTCACATTTTGCGCATAAACCGCACCGAAATCAGGACTGCATTGCTTTCTTCCTTTCTTTCCAAAGTGCATGGTCGCTCCCATAGCATCGGCCGTTGCTAAAGCAACCAAAGGATTTGCGTGACGCTGTGCTAAGCACCCACCGGCGAGAAAAGACATAGCCACTTATGATTCTCAGTCAATGTAAATCAGATGTGTATGGGGCAGAGCTCCATGCTGAACATTGCCACCCGATGTTGCCTATTGTCGCTACATGGGATATTTCATGTAACAAATTTCTTGAAACACTAGCAAGGGCATGATTCCCAAAGAAATAATCTCAGTTAGTTCTCAAACAATTCAGTACATGTGAACAACTATCCCAAATTAAGTATAACAGATTTCGTGTGGGCCTACATATTTATAAAACTCTGTTGTGTATCATAGTCCCTTCAGCAAACAAGTGTAGCACATCTTAACAGAGGTAAGAAACTTGAGATGGGCAGATGGATGAATGCTGTATGATCCCATCTGCCAGTTATGGAAATTAAAGCCCTATGCGTTTAACTCGTCTATCAGTTTTACCTGTTGGAGCGAAGAACTCCCAGCGTAATCTAGAGCTATTTGAAGAGCCTAACAGACCCACACAACACCAAGTGATACCAGATAAAAGAAAATGAAAGTCAATGAAAGAGAAAAAAAGAGACAGGCAAAAGGAAAAGGTGCAAAAAGACAAACCAGCAAGAAACCCAAAGA
This sequence comes from Paramisgurnus dabryanus, assembly GCF_030506205.2. Lineage (NCBI taxonomy): Eukaryota > Metazoa > Chordata > Actinopteri > Cypriniformes > Cobitidae > Paramisgurnus > Paramisgurnus dabryanus. The sequence goes on along the minus strand of NC_133340.1, from coordinate 40,514,624 downwards.
AGGATTTAGAGGAGGAAACTGAAATACTAAAAAGAAGGATGGGGGGATTAAGCAAGGATTCATTTCTAACCAACCTGCTCTGTGTTTATTAACCAATCCCATTATGAGACATTGAGCATGTGATCGTGTGGAGTTTTACCTGTTAGTGACTGTGAGTATGAAGTCTGGTCAGCTTTACTGGACTCAGTGGAGTTTAAATCACACGAATTTAGAACTGAACCACAAAGCTGATGGGAATAAAAGGAAATCATTATAGACTCTCTGTTTATCATTCAATAAGCTTTTAAAAAATTAAACAACATTTGAATGATTAATAAGACAATAAAATGTAATAAAATATTGACATTTATGAGTTAAAGGGATAGTCATCATTTACTCACCCTCAAGTTGTTACGAACCTTTATAAATCAATTTGTTCTGCCGAGCACAAATGAAGAATGTTTGCAATCAAGCTCATCTGGGGCACCATTGACTTCCAAAGTAGAAGAAAGTAATACTATGGAAGTGAATGGTGCCCTATATCTGTCAAAATACCTTCATTTCTGTGCAGCAGATCAAAGAAATGTGTAAAGGTTTATAACAACTCTTACTCGAGGGTGAGTAAATGATGACAGAATTTCCATTTTTCGGTGAACATGCTTTTAATCACATTTAGCAGGGTTTAAATGAGATCACTGGTGAAAACGCTAAAATTCTACAATCTTTAGTTTTCATACTTAAAAATCTATTAATAGGTTTTTATTCATTATCACACCCAGCAATTTTACAAGAAAGTTGAATTTCCATTTTTTCAATTTTATATATTTTTTTATTTATATTAAAATATCCTGAATATTTTATAATATGGTAAAATTAAGTGACACCTGCTCTGTGCTGGGCGCGCCATTTGGTTGGATGGGGTGTGTCTGAGTGAGTTCTGTCACAATGGTCATCGTGACAACGCAGTTACGCTTCACCACTGTTTCAGGCGTCGACTGCTTTCCTGTTGAAATAAGCAAATATAAGCTAACACCAGAAACTATTTAGTCTACTGTTTGACTGGTTTAATAGACATTTTCTTCTTATTGTCCTTGGGAAAACATTTCGAATTTAAAAGAGTCACCTTGTACCTCACATACAGTATATCCACCTTATTTTCGAATGCGGATTTATTTCCTTTTTTGTGTGAAACTTCCATTTCAATAGCCGGCTGATAGAAAACGATGTTGTGGGAGCACATACAAAACAAAATTAAAGGAAAACACCACCGTTTTTCAATATCTTACTACGTTCTTACCTCAAATTAGACAAATTAATACATCCCTATCTTTTTTCAATGCGTGCACTTAATCTTTGTACAGCGCGTCGTGAATGTGTTAGCTTTTAGCCTAGCCCCATTCATTCCTTAGGATCCAAACAGGGATGAATTTAGAAGCCACCAAACACTTCCATGTTTTCCCTTTTTAAATACTGTTACATGAGTAGTTACACGAGTAAGGATGGTGGCACAAAATAAAAAGTGGCAATTTTTTTAAGCGGATAATAAATCAGAATTATATTGTATGGCAGAAGAGCACTAAAGGTACATTTACATTATAAGCGACTAGCAGTAGCAGAGCAACACGATCTCATTGATTTCAATGGAAGCTCGGTGGCATCCGGCAACACAAGCACAATGATGGTTGATGGCTGGATGGGCATGTTGCACGACAAAGTTGAGAAAAGTTTAACTTTATGCAAATTATGAGCGACATTCGGGAGTGACTACCAATGAGAACGAAGCAGGGGAGTTCACATCATCCGTCTCTCGTCAGTTACTGGAGTGGACGTTACTCATTTGTTACTCATATGACAACTAGATATAGAAATGCCTCTTTTGAAAGAGACGAGCGACACACAGCGACAAAGTCGCTTATAATGTGAATGTACCTTCAGTTTGCAGCACTTGGACCTCGGGCGCAGTAACATTGACGGAAGTTTGAGCGAGAGGGGGAATAGTGCGGAGTGATGATGTCACTGCGCGTCGAGGTCGAAGTGCTGCAAACTAAGTGCTCTTCGTTCCGCCATACAATATAGTTCTCATTTTTTATCCGCTTAAAAAAATCACAATAGGAGAGATTTCATAATAAACATTAACTAGCCCGTCAGAACCATTAGCTTTAGTCTTACACAAAGAAGCTCCAAGATGCCGGTGCCTTTACATCAAAAATAAGGTGGATACAGTATGATAATTTTTATGTGATTTAAAAAAAGAGAAAAATATACAACCTGCTGTTTCCGAGTCTGACAGTGTAGTCGAGATCTCTTCCTTGCTGTTTTCTTCCTGAATGTTAGGAGAACTTTCCTTTTCCTCCTTTACATCCTCTTTCTCCTGGTGAGGGACTGAAGTCTGTGAGTTCTGTTGGTCATGCGAGGTCTCTATTACAGTTTTCTCCTCATTCGGTTGACTGGAAGTGACCGTCTTCAGAGGTGTGGTGGTGAAGGGGACAGAACGCACCGGAGACCTTTTAGCGTCGCTCTTTCTGCTGTCGTCCTGAGTGCTCTCACCATTCAAACGCACCAGCCCATCAGTCTGTATAAAAAGCAAAAACACACCTTGAAATGCCCCTGCTCTAACATGTATATTAATATTGTATTTAATTTACATTTATGCATTTTAGCAGATGCTTTAATCCAAAGCAACTTACTGTGCAATACAAGGGGTTCATTTTTGCATCTGTGTATAGGAGCACATTACCAAAATAATGCAATTTGCTTGTGAGCATACCTTTAGAGACTTGCGTGGTCCCTGGTTAAATTTGGGCTGGCTGTAGGGTTTGGGGGTGATAAGGGACACCGGCTTTGAGGAAGCCTTTGAAGAAGGCGGGAGTGGACGAAAAGGGGCCGATGGCACTTCTTGAGTTTTGGTAAGTGATTGTTCCGATGTTTTGGGATTTTCCAGCGCCTGATTTTGTGCAATCTCCTGGTCTGTATGGTCGATGGGTTGTGTTGGGGAGGTTTGTGTAGGCTTAGGAACCTCTGCTTCTTTTGTTTGTGCGGGCGATTTCACAGGCTGGTGGAGAGGCGAGGTGTGTACCGGCGTAGCAGCGGAAGGCAGTTTAGGGAGTTGGAGCTTTTCCAATATGGCATCACTGATGGTGAAACGGAGAGCGTAGCGTTGAAGTATGGCTGCTTTCTCCTCTGGGGTGGAGGCCTTGCAGTACTGTTCATGTAGCTCTTGTTCACGACGCTCTCTAAAACAATAGAAAGATGTTACATTACCTTTTGTGCTGCTTGCGCAATGCTAACTAAGCTACATGACAAAGACATAGGCGCAGTGGCGGCCACTGTCTCTTTTATCATAAAGCATCTGCAGCAGGCACATATTTTGACATGAGGCGTAAAGCATATAGATTCACATGATGCACCAAACACAAATTTTAACATGACGAGCCACACACTGTGTGCCCTCGAAAAAGAAGTCACTGGCCGCGACTCCATAGGAGCATTCATGTAACTGCGTAGCATACAGTACCACTTAGCAATTCTTGGGGGTAATATCGGCTCTATAATGTTGCCTCTTACTTTTCCTCTACGATCTCTTTGTATGTTTTGATGCTCTTCCTCTGATGGCGAGATCCTCCATCCGTGGTCATCAGCTTCTCCATCATCTTCCTCTCTTCCTCCTTTTTGATCAGATCCTGAGAGGCACTCCGTCTCCGATTCTTCCATCGAACCAGGTCCTGCACGCATAGGCAAAAAAATCTACACACGTCCATATGCAAATTTGCTAAACGTGGGTTTGCGTGACTCACATCTTGCCACTGGTCCTCCTCTTCTTTGAGTTTGTTGTACTGGTTGTGCAGGCACTCGTGTCGCGATTGGCTGTGCGGCCGAAGGTAGGACATCTCATCCTCTTCATCGCGCATGTCAATCAAACTCACACTCCTTTGAACAACAAACAAAACGAAAAGTTTAGAAAGTGGTCTGCTGATTTCAAATAGAGAGGGAAGGGAGAGATCAAAGCCAGATCCAAAATATTTGTACATGCCTGAATTGATGACAGGAAGTTCAGGAAGTTGAAATGTTAATGTGATGTTAACTAAGCATGACAGTTAAGTGAGAGAAATGTTAGTTATTAAGACCATGTACAATACAAACAAAACAACTACGAGGTAAAGTATTTGATAGTACAACTATTTCATAATGCAACCAGATAAGTAGTGTTTCCCAATATTTTGTTGTGTGAACATCCAAAATCCTATCAGTAAGTCAGATACCAAAAATTTGACACATGTGCAACTTTCTGTGAAATCCAGGCTTTGGAGCAAAGATTTGAAGCATCAAAGTTTGATTTCACATCGATTTCAATCTTTGTCATGGCCTTACTCAGTCAATATTAAAGATATCAAGGTTATATTTTCACATGTATGATGTAGGATGATTTTTATGTAGAAAACAAAAACAAAAACTGGGTTTTCCTGGTTGGGAATCACTGCTACTGTGGAAAAAGTGTGTTTGTACACACATTATTCAAGAGAAGATAGTATTCACCACAGCAAACCATAATATATGTTTTTACATACACATGTACAGTCACATGCACTACTTAGCTTTCATGCATACAAAGAAGGAGAATGTGTGTATTTACAATATATCTGGATGGGAACAGGGACTGTATGAATGTACCATATGTGTTTTAAATACATGCAGTTGCTCAGTTATGGCAATACAAAATAAAGACGGATGGAAAGACAAAAAGAAACTTACTCTCGTTCATCAGAAACACTAGTAGCTCTGAATCTAGAATTTTAATAATGATAAAAACAACAACAACAAAATAAATGGTGTTGAGCTATATGAGGAAAACATCACAACATAAAACATTACCATGAACAGACTTTACTATAAGTTTATTCCTTTTTTAGCTCCTGGAGGATTTAATTGTAAAAGGATTTAGACAGAGCAAACCATTCTTATCTCATTTACTAAGCACCATTTAAAGTCAACATGAACCTAAAATGTTTTGAATTTATTAAAGTGGGTTTTATTGTAGTGCTTTGCGATGGTGTACCCTGTCTGTGATCCAAGATGCTGGGATAGAACCCTGCAGAAGATAAGCAGGTTTGGAGAATAAAGATGGATGGGATTTAATGTACACAATTCTCCAGAGCAAATTAGTATTAAAATGAATAATAATAACAATTATCCCTGCATCCGAAATCGCATACAGTGACAGTAGGTACTAGAATATTAGTTCAATTTAACCACAGCTGTTGGAGAGTGGCAGATTTTCGAGAGGCCTTTTATTGTGGCCAGCCTAAGGCACACCTGTGCAATAGAGGGTATGCATGTGACGTCACCTTCGACGAAAGTGACTGCGGTTACGCCCACTGAGTGGCAAAAGACAGAGCAGCAGAATTTGTGTACAGTGTGAAATCAGCGAAAACATTGAGAAAACGCGTCTAAATGGAAAAAAGCAGTTGTGCGATAGACTGTCCTAACAGATTTAACAAGAATTCGGTTAAAGACTGCCAAAAAATACCAAAAAAAGAAGTAAATCCATCCAAAAAGAAGTAAATCCATACCAACGTCCACTGACCACAGGTGGGTTGACAAGTTGCTAGGGTCACTATCAAGTCCATCTAAATGTAATTTTTACTGATAATTGTCAGTTATACTGACATTTTTGCGGCCGCCCCTAGAACAGACAGTCATTTTGCTTAATGTTTTGCCACTCAACAGGGCGAGCTCCGGCATGTGACGTCAATGCATACCCTCCATATTCATGCTGTCTTATAAGCATCTTAATATGCCACACCTGTGAGGTGAACGGATTATCTTGGCAAAAAAGATGTGTTGGCAACATTTCATGTTGACTTTAAAAGTGCTGTTTAGCATCCTGTAGTCAAACTATATTTTAAGTTTTTTGAGGGCTTTCAAAGAGACATCTCATGTCATCTCATCTCATGACATGTGATATCATAGATGTGACACCATTTGTGACCCTGGACCACAAAAACTTTCATAAGTAGCAACAGTATATTTGTAGAAAAAGCCAAAAATACATTGCAATTACATTACATTGTAATTGCATTACATATCAATTATTTTTAATAGCAAAAAACATTAGGATATTAAGTAAAAATCATGTTCCATGAAGATATTTTGAACATTTTCTACCGGAAATATAAAACATTTTAATTTTTGTCAGTGGATGCGGCAAATTTGAATTTTAAGGCAATTTTGCTTGATATTTTGATTATTTTGCACCCTCAGATTTTCTATCTCAGTCAAATGTTTTCCTATTTTAACAAACCATACGAAAAAATGGAAAGCTTATTTATTCAGCTTTGAATATTCTGGAAAAAAAAACTGAGCCATATAACTAGTTTTGTGGTCCAGGGTCACATTTGTTAATTTCCTGTTTTTTTATATTTGACAAAAATCACATCACGTTGACAACTGTGTGACAGTTACAGCAATGAACAAAGTAAACAGAGAACAATAAAATGCATAACAACAATTATGAAATGCAATGGTGAAATCTAAAAAATAAAAATTAGTCAGAGCTTGTTTCAATAATAAACTAGTCCTCAAAATACTTTCTCACATTGGGGGTAGATCATCAACGTCCTGCTGTTGTGAGGCTTGTTCAGGCATGGGGTTGAGGCTTTTGGTACAAGTCTCATCTTTAATAAGACTTTCCCTTCCCACCAAACCCATAGAGCCTGCCTCCTGCCTGTCCATCATCTGAGGGCACTTCCTAGGCGTGTCCTCAGCATCCCTTGGGGGCGGGGCCACGGAGCTAAGGGTGAAGCTGAGAAAGTTGCCATGGTTACTAAAGCAAAGCAGGGCTGTGACAGGGAGGCTGAGGAATGCATTCAATCCAAGTTTTGTTTAGTTTAGCTAAACCCTCTTCATTCTCAGACCAGCCAGAGATAACAATGAATACAGTGAGGTTTTAAAGAGATTTAAAATCAACTACAGGGCCCAGAAAACTATTTGGACACTTACGTCATGCTTGTTTAAATGTCAGTGCACAAAATACATGGAGTCATTGCACAAAATATTGAGTTAAGTGGCATTTATTTTACAGAATTATCAATGTTCAAGTTGTGGTTGGAAAGCTTCTCAAAAACAACTTACCTGATACATCCACTAAAAACGAGTGCATTGACCACCAAGCATGACTTAAGTGTTCATACTATATAACATAAAAATTAGCTAACAAAAGCAAGGCACAAAGTAAACATTTTAGTGTACTGAAGGAATGGCAACCCAGTCACAAACATTAGTAAACAGTCGGTATCCGAAAAAATCTATGTTGTACAAGACTTTTATCTCTTTTAACCCTAAATAAGCAGACAAATGCACACAGCACGACCAACAGACCATCCAAAAAAATCCACAATCCATTTTAATACACACTTTTCCAAGCCTATCGACACTTAAAAAGTAACAACACTCGGATAGAAAACACTTCATTCCCAAACCTGTCCAGAGATGAATCTGTTTCCTGCTCTCTAGGCTTAGACTGGATCAATCCAGTAACAGGAGAGATTTTCTGTTTGACTGCACCGGGACTTGGAAGAAACGCATTAAGAGGTTGTCCCGTTCCCACTCTTAATTTTTGGTAACCTCCGGTTCTACGTGCAAGCATGTCGTCCTTCTCAACGTCATGTGGTGGATCTTCATCCCAACGCTCATCGTATTCATTGTAATCGCCAGAGCGGTCAACACCGGTGGCGGGTGATCGCACTATGTCTGAGCTCTTTTGGGTAACTATGGCAACCGGGGCTTGTTGGTCAGCTGGTTCAATTCTGTCAAAATAATACATGCTGATGAAATCAATTACTTTGAAATGTTTCATTCATGCCTCTTGCACAAAAGGGTGTACTTTAAGGTACACAGTATGAGGAAAAAACTTATGAAGCACCACTAAAATCTTGCCACACAATACTAAGAAAGATATTTGTTTCACCACTACACCAAGCATGTTAGTCACATGCATAAAAACCCCAAAAGTTCCAGTTTGCTTCTCCCACCTCTGTCCAATTTTGGTTCTCTTTGTCTTTATGTTTCTTTCCAGATATTGGAGGTCTCTCTCCCCGCTCAAACCCATCTGGTTACTTCCTTTTTGGGCTGAGGAAGCCGCTGCATTTATCTCCTTTTTAGAGCCTGGCAGCGGGAGAAATCTGTTGTAGGCCCCTCCCCTTGCTGACTTCTGAAACGACCCTGTCCTACGAGCCATCATGTCATCCTTTTCTATATCCACCTGCCTCTCCTCTTCATCTTCATCATCATCATCATCCTTCTCCTCTTTCACTTTCTCAGCTATCTGCTCCTCCAGCTCCCTGTGTTGCACAGAGATCGAGGGTCGGTTGAGGTCAAAGGTGAGAAGGTTCGGGGGTTCAGGGGGCACAACTATGGCAGGCTCAGGGTTTGCGTTTCCACTGAGTGAGTAAAATCACGATGTTGGAGATGCGGATGAAAAAGAGAGAAAGAAAGAGTCAAAGGAGAAAAGAGATAATGGAGATACAAACAGGGAAAGATGCAGTACATTGGGAACAAAGCAAATTCAATGCAGCTATTCAAAGCTACAAAATCACACACTTTTTACTCTCTTAGACAAGCACAAAAACATCTTAGGATATTTTCTACACCGTTCAGACTTATATTATATTTCAATCCACAATAATGCTGTAAGGCATTCACAGCTGATCTTTTTTCTAAACAACTCCACCAAGCAGTCTGAAGCATCCACTCGTGGTACATTTGTTAGCGTCATGCTAACAGCCTCACAATACAAGAGTTCTCCAGCTTCATAAACCTGAGTGAGATGAAGCCAACATGCCACTACTGTTGCACCATCACTGCCAAAATCACTGACACACATTCCCACACACCAAGACGTGCGAGGGTAAGTATGTGCATGTAGGTCTACATCCTTTTGGTAAGCATAATACTCATTAGAATGGGCAGTTGTCAACAGGCAATGTGTATATTGTATGCAAGTAAAAACATGAAGATTCTGAAGGGGTCATATCATAAAAACTCTAAAGGTGACTCCAGATGCCTCCGGGCCGGATCTACACCGGAGCTGCCGACTTTGGCAAAGCTCATTTTCCATCTCCTCTAGAGTTAAACATTTCATTCTTACCGTTTTGGAATCCATTCAGCTGATCTTTGGGTCTGGCGCTAGCACTTTTAGCATAGCTTAGCACAATCCATTGAATCTTTGGACATTTTTCCTATTTTAAACTTGACTCTTCCGATTTTCTAGGCAGATATGGCTAGGAACTATACTCTCATTCTGGCGTAATAATGATATTACGCACTGCCCGAAAATAGTCCCCTTGGTAACTTTCAATAACAGGGGACTATTTTCGGGCAGTGCGTAATATCACTACGCCTGCTGCAGCCATGTTACAGCAGCAAAGTCACTGATTATTACGCCAGTTTGAGAGTATAGTTCCTAGATTTCGCAGCTCTTAATTTTTCGTCAGTCTTAGTACACAATGTAACTACAGAAGAGTCAAGTTTTAAATAGGAAAAATATTGAAACTCTTAGGTTATATTTTAGCGTGATGCTAATGGTCTAATCAGATTCAATGGATTGTGCTAAGCTATTCTAAAAGTGCTAGCGCCAGACCCAGAGATTAGCTGAATGGATTCCACAATGGTAAAAAAACAAATGTTTAATCCGGGGAGCTGGAAAATGAGCATATTTTCAAAAAAGTGGGAATGTCCCTTTAAGCTATACATTTTTATCAACATGTGTGTTTCCATTGAATTGAACCCCTGACCATTGTGTTGCTGATGCAATGTTCTACCAATTGAGCACCAGGAACCCTGTAGCATACTTATTAAAGCAACTGCACTAACATTTACACTACTGTTGATTCTGATTGGTAGAAAAATGTTGCACGGGTCTGCATTATTATTCGATAAACGCACACCTAACCTATCAAATGTCTTAAAATAACCACAAGCATTACCACCATGGGCCCGTCATCAATTATTTCTTACATAGGCATGAAAATAAGAAAAAATCTAGTGAACCTCACTAATTCAAAACTATCTATCCAGTTTAAAATAGAGCACTTATAAACCAAGTTGCAAAAAACCCTTTTAACAAAATCACATGCTAACCATATGCATATCGACATGTGCTACTCAGTTGAAATTAGGTAATAAGTACAAAACTATAATTTCTAACACCAAATGTTATTATTTCACTAGTGGCCTCAGGAAAAACATGCTAAAAAAATTTGATGTGACCCCTTTCAGTCTGCATGCACAAAAATGCAGTGCACCTGCCGACTGCTCTCTTTGTCAGTATGGAGCCCAGCCCTATGGTGGGCACAGCAACAGGTGCAATCGAAAGCAGATATCGAAGTTTCTCTGCCTCATCTCCCTCTTCCTCTTCTCCTTCCTTCTCCTCATCTTCCCAGGAGGTACTCTCCATCTCCGTCACTCCCCCAAATGTCACAAAACGCCGCCGTTCACCGGAGGGACGTTCCCGGCAACTGGCCAGGTCGTTCTTTGCAACCTTAGCCTTGGAGGCGATAGAGAGGCAGCCTTTCTCAAGACACGTCTGACATAGAGGGACAATGGGCTCGTCGCTGTTCACACGCACACACACACGTACACACACGCACACATACACACAGTTTAAGGAACATGAGATGGAATGATGAGAACTATCATATTGTAATGAGGAAATATTAAGTTAGTATTGATATGAGAGGAATGTACTGTATGTGACCAAAAACTGGCCATGAGACATGTGACTGATACATGAAGCGACCAATCACAGCTCATTTTGTTTTGACATGCAATGCAGGGCTGGGGTTATTATTTTCACAGAAAAAAAAAAAACTGCATAAACTCATCCGACTTGAATTTATATTAATTTAAGTAATTTTGTTTGCAATATGCATCACGCTGTTAGCAAATGGATTACGGGCGTGTTGTTTGAGGCTGAGAGTAATGCAAGCATGGCCTTTTGAGATATATGGAAATCCCTGAGATGCAAGGCAAAAGACTATGAATGACACACAGTCCTGGATTTGGCTCAATGTCTCTCATTCAACGGCTTTATATGGTCTTTCAAGCTCACACACACACAATCTTTCCTGCTTTCTCCGTGAGCATCCCTTGGTTTCAATAGTTGCCGTGGTGACGGCTGTTTGCTAAAGATGGCTTCCCTCTGCAAACAGATTTCTGTCCCACAAAGGCCCACTTTAAATAACATCTATACAATGGCTTAACAAGACACAGAGCCTTCTTACGTAGCACTCAAAGCGTCGACACGCCAATTTTCTAGATCATGAGCCTTCAGTGATTTAAATGTATTTCAGGCTGACACTGTGCGCTAACCATGACGCAATATAATCCCAGAATTCATTTTTTGTATTGTTTCTATACACACTTGCTGCGTAAAACCTTGAAAAAGTTATTCTTAAAACTGGAATTACCTGATGTCACCATACATTTACACTTATAGACGCTTTTATCCAAAGCAACTTACAGCACATTACAAGGTATACATTATATGGAACCGGGGTCAAACACACAACCTTTTGCGCTACTAACACAATACTCTACCACTGACTTACAGAAATACTCACATACTGAACTCTCCTGCAACTCCAGGAAACATACAGATGTGAAGTTGGTATTTGTATTAAACAAATAGGTCAAACTGTGATGCTTAGATCTAAATTATTGTGCATATGCTTGCATTATTTTCTTGGATAAACGACTGAATGTTAAAATTTCAGTCATTTATGTGAATTAACATATGGGTAGATAAGACTTTCAGCTATGAAAAGTCTTAATAAAAGGATGCCGAGTCAGATCATGTTAGGTCGGGGGTCAGAGGTAATGTTCACCTGCTTTCTGTATTCATCTTGAGTCTCTGCCACTTCTCCAGGTCTGACTGAGTCATGGTCGTTTGAGTCAATGACTGCCGAGGATCTTTCTGTGGGACGGTCCCAATCTGGCTCCGCCTTTTGGCCAGGTCATCTTTTTCTACATTAGGTACCAGCACCCTACCCCCTGCCTCTCTGTCTGTCACCTCCTTATTCTCCTCCTCACTTTCACTCTCTTTCTCAGGGGTCAGGAAGGGGTTGTCCTTGCGAGTTATGATCGACACTTCTGCGAGGGCGGAGTCAGCTTCGCTGTAGATCAGTATGGGGGATAACAATAAGCTGAGCAGAATCAATGTCATGACCGTGCATTGAAACTGAAACAGAAAACCAGCACATGCTCATGGCAATTCGTACGCATTTTAAGATGTGGCTAATTCGTATGATTTTTTTTGTACGATTTTGTTTCATCGCAATGATGTTGGGCTTAGTGGCGGTGTTACTAGTGGTGTATCATTATTGTTTCATCAGATCAGGTTGACAATACGCAGGGGTCACGTATAGCTACATACTAAATATGCTAAATATTAAACCTGTGGTATAGCGACTTAGTAGGTTTAAACAAAACATGAACCACAATAGTCCAAAAAAAATCCTCTGGTAACTACTAGACAAACCATCCCGAATTTAGAAAGTGACTCCTGTATTCTGCATTATTTTTGTGGTCAGCTACGGATAATTCAAAGCCACAGATAAAATGAGTTTGAGGGATGCATAACGATTAATTGTGATGAATCTATAGCAGAATAAAAGTTTTTGTTTACATCATATATGTGTGTGTGAACTGTGTATAATAATTATGTATATATAAATATACACACATGCATGTATAATTTTAAGAATTTTTTTTATATATTAAGTATTTTTAGTGCTGGGCAAAGATTAATCGTGACTAATCGCATACAAAATAAAATGTATTTGTGCTGTGTATAATTATTATGTATATTTAACCACACACACACACACACACACACACACACACACACACACACACACACACACACACACACACACACACACACACACACACACACACACACACACACACACATATAGAATATAAAAAGTTAAATAAATATATATACACATATAAATGTTTCTTAAATACATGCTTGAATGTGTGTGTATTTATATAATTACACACAGCACACACTCATATATTATGCCAAAAATCACATGCATGTATGTGCATTTATCTATACAAAGTTATTATACACAGTTCACACACACACACACACACACACATATATGATGTAAACAAAAACTTTGATTCTGCTATAGATTAATCGCGATTAATCGTTATGCATCCCTAGTTTAAGTGTCTTTGTGTTTTAAAAGACCTGCTCTCTGTATTTATCTTGAGTCTCTGCCATGTCTCCAGGTCTGACTGAGTGATGGAAGACCGGACCAATGACTGTTGGGGATCTCTGGGTGGGCGTGGCCCCCCTCCAGACCGCCTCTTCGCCAGATCGTCTTTCTGAAGGTTTGGGATGACTATCCTCTTTCCTACCTCTCTCTGATCTTCGTCATCTCTTTCTTTTTCTCTCTCTTTTTTAGGATTCAGGAAAGGATTGTCCTTACGAGTTATGATTGACGCCTCAGGGGAGGCGGAGTCAGCCTGACTGGGGTAGAAATATAACATCAAATGAAACGCAACCAACATGCTCCCACAATGAAACACACAGAACGGCAACAACATGGACATCCAGAATGACCACAGACAGAAAAAAATCAGGAAAAGAGAGAGGAATGAATCAGTGATAAAGTCCGATATGTATCTAATATTAATAACACCATATTAAAGAGAAATACTTTTATATAATCTTAAAGGTTACACCAACCATAGCAAGTCATGTTTGGTAAATATATGTTTGGAAAAACAATAGTAAAATCCAATCTGCTTCAGAAAAACCAGGTCTGTTGGGATTTTTTTGGGAAGTTTGGATAATGACAGTGTTTTGGCTTTGTAATGACCATGACCATGAAACCCAATCCCTCTCTCCCACACCTTTTTTTCTCCTGTTCCATCTTCTCCATCCTCTCCAGTACCGCATGCTGGGATGCCAGTCTGATTCCTTCCCATTTTTCTCGGTCCTTCCAGCTACAAGATCCCGGCAGGAAGTGATGCTTCACACTGGGTTTGAACTGATTCATGCGAGCCCTGCGAGAAGCAAGGTCATCCTTTTGAACATCTGGAACCTTACTGGGTCCCTCTTCATCATCTTCCTCATTCGAGTCCCACTCGTGTGAGACGGCGGTTCGCAGGAAGTCATTGTCACGCCGGAGAATGATGTCAGGAGAGGGTGGTTTAGCTTTATCGGCCTCCACCGCAACCACGTTAGGACTGAGGGGAAAATTTTCCATTTAATTATAAATTGAAAGTTTGGCTCCATAGCAAAAGACTTAAGACCAAGCCAGACAACCATCATTATAGACTTCATCAAATACAGAATCACGCAAGTTAGAGTCCATGCACATCTTCACTAACTAAACGAGTCATATGACACAGCACCAGTAGAAATATTAACTAAACTACAAAGACTAAAAAACCAATTTACAACAAAACACCAAACAATCAATGTCAATCCATGCTAAAGCAGCACAATTGTGCACAATCGATGTTACCTTTAGTTTACTTTGGATGTGCAGCCTTCAATAAGAGTATCACATGCAGTTCAAACATAAGTGTATTTAATATAAATTCCCCAAACTATATTAGCATTATCAATTAGTCAACAATCATAATTTAAGTTATAATCGTACTTCATGCTAAAAAAGATGAAACATATCTATTTCTATGCTTATATCTAAAGTATAAAGGTTAGATGCTTTGCTCAAGGGCACAACAGTGACAACTTACAGACTCAACCTCACAACGTTGTGGTTACCAGACGCAATCTTTAACCACTCAGCCGCTCACACGTGGTTAGCAGTTTTAGTTGCTGTAAAAACATGCTGATGACCATTTTCATAACAATCGCTAACCTGTTGTATCGCACAAAAGCAGGTAATACTTTAATCCCCGCCTTTTCCAACTTCCTAAATTTCTTCAGCTCTGCCTCCTCCAGCTCCACCTCTTTTTCACCCGCCCAGCTGAGCATTTTTTGGAATGCAGGGGTTCGAGACACGACAGCCCCCTTTTTTAATACCCCTACACTTTCTTCTCTGTTGAAGGGGTAATTGTATTTTAATAGTGCAAATGCACACACACTTGTTGGCAATACAGGATGATTCAAACAAACTCTGACACAGATGATAGGTGTCGACAGACAGTGATTGTTTGCAGACAGTACCTGAGAAAACTGTCACAGAGGCTGTCATTACCTGAGAGGTCTGTCGCCCCCTACAGGAGATGTTGATACACTCCTCCTATCTTCCTCTCTCTCGCTCCTCCTCTTCCTCAGCGGGGCGGGAAGGTAGGTGGTCTGGTTGCTTTTGTTCGGCAGGTACTGGTTGAAGGGAAGGGCGGCACGGGGTTCTTTGTAGGAGACACGTCGGGCAGACATGTCGTCCTTACGAACGTCCGGCAACTTTCTTTGACTGCTGTCACCTTCAGAGTCTGTTTGAAAGAGATATTGCGTGTCATTGATGCTGGGGTGCCAGATAAGGGGAACAACTCACTCACAGGTTTTAAACCCCTGCGTGTATTTAAATGTCTCTTGGTATAAAAATTACTGTGCATTTTCTGTGAATATTTAATACATTGCCCAGTCCCCTGAGATTTAGACGTGTTGAGAAAAAAAACATGTTGCCAAAATAGTACCATCACTATTGCAGCGAATAACAGTGTCTGGAGACGGTGTGTTCTGCGATCGGGTGCCAAATGAGTCGAGACTGTCGAACGAATCATCACGGCCATGCCTCGGAGGAGACAGCGAATCCGACCGCTCCGATTCCCAGCTGTCTATGTAACCACTGTCCCTTATGCTGCGCTTAGGGGAGTCCAACTCTTCACTTACACACTCCTACACAAACAAACACATCAAATACAACAATATTACAATGGATGAGACATGATCCTGAAACATTTTATTTATATAGCAGTGTAAGGTAAGCATTTAAAGGAAAACATCACCGTTTTCAATATTTTACTTTGTTCTTACCTCAAATTAGACAAATTAATATCTACATATATTTTTTTAAAAGCGTGCACTAAATCTTTGTACAGCGCGTCATGAATGTGTTAGCATGTAGCCCAGCCCCATACAATCCTTAGGATCCAAACAAGTATTAATTTAGCCACCAAACACTTCCATGTTGTCCCTATTTAAAGACTGTTACACGAGTAAGTATGGTGGCACAAAATAAAATGTGGCGATTTTTTTAGCGGATAAAAATGAGAACTATATTGTATGGTGGAAGAGCACTTAGTTTGCAGCACTTCGACATCGAGCGCAGTAATATTAACGGAAGTTTGAGCGTGAGTAGTCAGAAGTGATGATGTTACTGCCTGCTGAGGTGCTTCAAACTAAGTGCTTTTCCTTCATACAAGATAGTTCTCACTTTTATCCGCTTAAAAAAATCGCCACGTTTTATTTTGTGCCACCATACTTACTCTTGTAACTACTCATGAAACAGTCTTTAAAAACTGTAGGAAAAACATGGAAGTGTTTGGTGGCTTCTAAATGCATCCCTGTTTGGATCCTAAGGAATGAATGGGGCTAGGCTAAATGCTAACACGTTCACAACGCGCTGTGCAAAGATGAAGTGCACGCACTGAATAAAGATAGGTATGTATTAATTTGTCTAAGTTGAGGTAAGAACATAGTAAAATGTTGAAAAACGGTGATGTTTTCCTTTAAGGACAAATTTACCTTTCGCATCATGGTAAGGAGTCCCTCAAACTCTTTCAGGTTGAGTGTCGGGCCATTATAGGTAGCACAGCCGTTAGCAGCTTTACCAAGCCAATATATAGTTATAAGCACCTAGTCATTCCAATGACACATAGACATAAACACACAGAGTTTGAGAAGGAATACAATTATCAGTATAAATAAAATTGAGTAAATAAATCAATGAACTTACATTCTTCAGTTTTCTAGTGCAGTCTAAGCCCCTACATCAGAAACACAGAAAGAAAGACAACTGTCAAGCAAATATAATGCTAGAAATGTCAGGACATTGGACAGCCATCTGATCTTGTGCAATTATTTTCAATGTAGGCACTACGCCTTCCAGTCAAGATCTTAGTTTAATGGAAAAGACCAAAATCTCAAAATTTTGAGCTAAGATTATGTTTTTATTAAAATATTAAACAGCAATAAAATCTTATATAATAGCATTCTGGAGTTTGGAGATGTAAGGGCTGCAGTTTTTTGTCAACTTTTTTGTGCACCCATTTAACGTCTTTACTCTATACAGTAGGTCACACACAGAGTTGCATACGTTAGGTTTGCTCGTATCGACGTATCTTGCAGGTCTCCTGGATCAAAGAGCTGTGAACCCTTCAGTCCCAACTCTTCACATCCTCTCAGAAACACC
Organism: Paramisgurnus dabryanus; assembly: GCF_030506205.2. Lineage (NCBI taxonomy): Eukaryota > Metazoa > Chordata > Actinopteri > Cypriniformes > Cobitidae > Paramisgurnus > Paramisgurnus dabryanus. The sequence continues at coordinate 40,497,249 of NC_133340.1, read as the reverse complement.
GTCAGATTATCCTGATGAGAGACACAACACATGTTGCACATAAGCTGACCACTGTTAGCAATTATTACACTTCACAATGTCTATGTGTGAGATAAACTGTAAGTTGTCAACCCAAAGTAAAAAAAAAAAAAAAAAAAAATTGTTATTTAGCCCAGGGCAGTTTTAAAAACTAGTGTCTGTGGTTGTTTAAATGTGCTTGCTAGTGTTAAAATGATTTTGCATGTTATATGGATCATAGATATGTATAACTAGATACGTCATTGGCAGCTGTCTCTATGGGTCGTTATATGCAAGTCGTTCGCCATATTGGAACGGTCCAAGGTGGTATAAAACCCAGTGTTGCCAAGTTGGCGGTTTCCTGTGGAATTGGGTTGATTTTAAAACTGTTGACATGAATGTTTTTGTCGCAGATTAAAGGTGGGGTGCATAATTTTTGAAAATGCTTTGAAAAAGGGAGTTGGGTCGAGTACCAAAACGTCACTTGTAGCCAATCAAAAGTAAGGGCCCTGTGTCTACTAACCGACATCGCTGCCTGTGTTGCGTTTGTGTGGGGCAGGTCTATCACAGAAGGTCCAGATTCTATTGGGGTAGGTCATGCATTGAGATCATGCACCCCACATTTAAATGTGGTAGGATTTTTTTCCCCTACTGTAAATAAGAAGATAATGTTATTTAATTTATAAAAGTGAAGTTTTGGTATTTGAGAAAAGGTCATTGGGATAGATTTGATTTTTATGCAAATCTGGCAACCCCGCCAAGCCCGAGAGCAAGCAAGCTGACTGTGCGCCAACAGCCGTACAGCTGTATATTTATCAAATGTTACGTGCTGTTGTGTAAACACAAACATTTTAACTGCTTACACTCTACACAAAGATGAAAGTGTTACCGAACACAACATTAAAAAGTTACGGTATTTTAAAAATATGTAATATGGAGTTTGTGCATATACAAATACAACACATTCTCACCTGTGAAAAGTTATCCAATTTTTCAGGAATTGAAATCTCTACAAAATTTACAACCAAACTACCAAAGGCTGAACAGTGTATCCTGAAAAGCTGTGAGTGAAATAATCATCAGGACCGTTCTAAAATGGCAGACCCACCTACATATTTGGAGCGGTTAAATGTCGTATCTAGTTATACATATCTATGATGTAAATTGTCATGAAAGGGTCAAGCTGACATAAAGGTATCACAGTATTACTTTAGTGTATTTTGGACATGATGCAATATTAATATCATGTCCTTTAGTCTTTGTATGGTAATACCATACACTGTCAGAAAAAATGGTTAGCTGTCACTGGAACAGGAGTCTCTTTAAAGTACAACTTTGCACCTGAGGAGTTCATATTAGTACCTCAGAGTTACATTTTGGTACTAATGTATAAATATCTACGTGTCCAAATGGTACATATTAAAATCTTTTTAAAGAGTACCGCCCCAGTGAAAGCTAGGGAACATTTCTCAAACAGCAATAAGTTGTTTAGACAACAGTACTGGATTTGTTCTGAGACAGCAGTGCTGAGGCCAGTCTGACACAAACAGACACAAGGCACAGACAAAAGACCAACACAAACAAACAAAATGCACTCACTAGTCCAGCAATGGGTGTTGGAAGTCTGTTGATCTTTTTCACAAGGCCTGGTTTGACCGCACTCAGCAACCTTATTGGTCATAAAATGAAAAAGAGACGACAATGGTGAGCATTTAAAGGGTTAGGGACTGGGGTAGGTTAGGGGAATAGAATATACAGTTTGAATTGAGTTTATGGAATTATGTGTGTGTGTCACTCACTCGCAAAGCATGATGCCATTCTCCAGTCCACTTCTGAAATCCTTGTCACCGAATCCTCTTCCTGTCACTGCCTGTCAAACAGACACAACAGCAAAGCCATTAGCAGTTAAGAACTGATAGAGGTTCATTTAATAATGGAGGACTTAGAAAATAGCACTTAGACTAATGGGTGATTCTCGCGAAATTAGACTTATGAGGTGTCATGAAACATTTTGATAAAAAAAGTAAATGCAAAGTAAGAGTATCAAAATAAGAAACATACAGTTACAAACATATCTTCATGTACTATTTTGCACATGATTTCAAATGACATCATAAAACCAATTTTGTCGCTTTTTTCCACATTTATAGGGGAACATTTACAGTTGCGGTAATGATCATTTTTGATAATGATAATCTAAAAAAATTTAAATAACTCTATAGGAAATATTTTTTAAATCCTCTAAAAATAATGGTTATAGTAAGTTCAGACCTTAATCTTATATGTGCAAAAAATTGGCTTCAAGGGCTTTTTAAAAAATCAAATGCTGGACACTTTCTAAGTCTGGATTTTGTGAGAATCACCCTAATGTGACTCGTACAAATTTACACCAAACAGTTGTACAGTGTAGAAAGGCATGTCTAGTTTAATATGACCCTTGTTATTCATCAAATTAATGATTTTCAGACTGAAATGAGATCTATATTCGAGTCTACATTTTTACGTAACTGACATAAAACAGTTATGATCAGTTTTGAAGAAAAAAATGTATGACTAGACTAATCTAAACAGCTGCATCATCACCAGAAATATGAGCGAACAGAAATTTATAAAATAAAAAGTTAACCACAGCTAAATGCTATCAACAAAGTTAGTCTAGAATCGGTGGAAAAGCTATGTCTACATGTCACAATTTCTAATAAGTCTAATTGTCAAAATCTCTGACATCAGACGGAAATGTGACACTCCTTACCATGTTTGAAAGATTCGCTCACAATGCAATGCTGACAGGAGTTAACTTACAGGCTATGAGTCCAAGCGGGAGGAATTATGATAATATCGGTCGTGTCTACATCACCAATCCCAGGAAGTAAACTGTTGCCTACAATCCGTGTGTTTGTTGTAGTCCAAGAAAAGAGATTTTTGTTGGAAATGATAACTCGCGTCATTGTTTACTTTGGGGTTTGCACCTTTTGCATATCTTTAACATGTACAATACACACTTACACACCAAAGGAAATGTAAAATTGTGAATCTGACAGTAGTTGCTCTTTAATGCACTAAAGTTGAAAAATGAAAACACATGATGGGACCCCTAAACTGTAACTTCTTCTGTAGATTTGAAGAAAAAAAAAAGGTCTGAATGGCCTCTCTGTGGGGGTTTGTGGGTGTATTTTTGCAGCTGTTGCTAACTGTGCTAAGGGCTAACACAGCAATGCGTCATCATTGAAATACGAGTCTGTGAATCATCTAACACACATATTGTTTTTGTGTCTGACATCAATCACTCATTCAACATTCCTTATACATAGGATAGTTATGGTCACATTCTGCATTTCAATATATGGGGAAGGATGCTTCGGTATGTCTTTACATCACAAACAGTGCATCTATCCTCTCCTCTATGTGCTCACAAATTGTCCACAGTATCTGGATTAGAGATAAGCTGTTTTACAGGTCATTAGGTCACAAAAAGCCCTTATGTAACCAAATATGCATCTGTCATCACCAACACACACTCTTAACACATTGTGGATCAGGGTCAGAATCAGAAATGCACAGAATATGGGTCAATAATGGCACCAAATTGTTAAAATATTCATAATGATGGTCATAACAATCTTTTACATTAATTTACATTCATGCATTTGGCAGATGCTTTTGATCAAAAGTGATTTATGGTACACACACAGTATACATTTATTCAGTATGTTCACTGGAATCAAACCCATGACCTTTGCATGGTTATCCAATTGAGCAACAACCCCAGATTTGATCAATTTCATTAGGACCATAATCAGTCATGGGTTAGAAAAGTTAGTGGCTTTTGCAGATACATATACAGATATATGTGTGGCAAATATAACATGTTCTCTTTTAACTAAATACATCTCTGAACATAAAGCAAACACTCCAAAATAAAAATAAAAAAGTTTATTTTCAACACTGCTATGGATCTTTACTGTCATGTATACTGGGCCAATTTACTTAAAAGCTCTAGATACAATAATAGAGAGAGGAAGACAGCGCGCGAGAGAGAGGTGATTGATGAAGACATTTTAGTAAGACCCCTAAAAAGCTTGTGGAAGCAGACATGCTGTTACGTTACCTTGACGGCAGGCTCTTTGTCAAAACACAGACACACATTTGCACCTGCTGGTGACAGTCTGGTCAAAATCTCCACTAGAACACATCTCCCCTATAGTGCAGTTGTGCAAGAGACTAAACTTCATTCATTCAGGACTGACAAAAACTCTAGTCAGCCAAAAACAGGCCTTTGTTCCCGCTGTGAGACAGACTTAGCCTTCCTTTATTTTTTACTAACAGTGGAAACATGATAAAGGCATCATAATGGAGGTCATCCAGTGACACAAGTCACATGAATGGCCAACATGATGTCACATTTACAAATCTGATGTCTGCAAGAAAGATTTCAAAAATGGATTCAATAATATCAATTTGTAATAAGTTTATAGTCCACAAATTTAAAAGAAACAAATCTTATTTTACAGTTTTACAGTTTTATCATTAAAGTTTGAAAAAATAAAAGATTTGGAGAACCAAGCAGAAGTGATTTTTCATTGGTTACTGTCAAGGCCATGACAGCCCAAGCCCATACACTCTAAAATAATGATGGGTTATTTTCAATCCAGCGTTGGGTCAAAAGGGATGAAACCAACTTGGTGGGTTGTAATTTAACATATGCTGGGTTGTTTTAACCAATTGTTGGGTCAAATAAAAACATTTTCTGGGTTAATTAAAGGGAAAGTTCACTTTAAAATGAAATTTCTGTCATCATTTACTCATCCTCATGTTGTTCTAAACCTGTACGAATTTCTTTTTTCTGATGAACACAAAAGAAGATATTTTGAGAAATGATGGTAAACACACAGCAGTAAGTGACCATTGACTTCCATAGTAGGAATAAAAAAATATGATGGAATTTTATGGGTACCGTCAGCTGTGTGCTTACCATCATTTATCAAAATATTTTCTTCATCATTCATCACAATACTTCCAAAATATTTTTCTCCTACTATAGAAGTCAATGGTCACTTACTGCTGTGTGTTTACCATCATTTTCAAAATATCTTCTGTTGTGTTCATCAGAAAAAAGAAATTCATACAGAACTATCCCTTTAAGCCGACGGCTGGGTTTGTCCCAGAACTGGGTCGTAAATAACCATATTAAATTTAAGCAGCCCATTTTCAGAATGTAGCAATGATATTTAGGAACACCACTTTGGTGTGTAAGTGTGTATTAGTACATGTTAACAATATGCAAAAGGTACAAACCCCAAAGTCTCCAACATAAATCTCTTAAAGAATTAAAGTAGCATTAAAGAGCAACAACTGTCAGATTCACAATTGTACATTTCCTTTGGTGTGTAAGTGTGTATTAGTACATGTTAAAGATATGCAAAAGGTGCAAACCCCCAAGTAAACAATGACGCGAGTTATCATTTCCAACATAAATCTCTTTTCTTGGACTATAACAAACACACGGATTGTAGGCAACAGTTTACTTCCAGGGATTGGTGATGTAGACAAGACCGACATTATCATAATTCCTCCTGCTTGGACTCATAGCCTGTAAGTTAACTCCTGTTAGCATTGCATTGTGAGCGAATCTTTCAAACATGGTAAGGAGAGTTACATTTCCGGCTGACGTCAGAGGTATTCAGGCAAATCACAACGTACAGATTAGCTGGCCAATCGGAGATATAGAGCTTTTTAAATCAATGAGTTTTATACTGTACATGAATCAGTGCATTTCAGGAAGAGAGAGAGAAATCTGGAGCTAAAAAATGTAAAGTATGTGGAAAAGAATGTGTTTTTTTAAGCATAAACCATGCGAACACATTGTATTATACCAAATACACATAAAACATTGTTTTTAGCAATGAAATAGGTGCCCTTTAAACATACTTGATGTTGCCAGAGAGTCGGCAAGACCATCAACACTCCAGCCATCCAACCAAAATCCAACCATACACAGATCTAGTTATACTATTAATAAACTCTGCTAAATTTGCTGTAATACTAAAGACTTTATACAAGAAAATGCTAGACATTTTCCACTGTGACGACACATAATATTCTGACCCATTACATCTTTATAAAGCATAGAGAGAGTATAAGTATAGCAGAAGACAGCAGCACTATTCCTGCTTATAATCACCTAAGCAACAGCCTCAGCAACAGAAAGCAAAGGCAGGGGACAAAGTCTCACAGGATACAGTGTCTTAAAATACTTCTGAATATAGGCCACCTGACTAGGACTGTTTCACACTGACAACTACAGCTCATCCACATACGTGTAAAGACACAATGAGGATTAATGAATATGGATTAGTAAACACCTTTGTTTTTTATAACTGCTCGAAAATTAGAAATCTTTAAAAAACAACAGAAATAAGCAGAGTTCACACGGGTTAACAGAGGTCTGCTTTAACCCTTGTGTGGTGTTCGGGTCTGTGGGACCCGTTTTTAATGTTTACTTAAAGAAAAAATATGCAATTAATTGTTGTTTCAACCTCAGATTCATTGGCCTTGGCTCATTTTCTATAAAGAACATAAAAATAAACAACTTTATAATGACTGTACACTGTACACCCCCCCCTACACATTTATATTACATATGTGGTGTTCGGGTCCACTGGACCCGGGGGTAATAAGAGAGTGAAAATTAAATGTGCTATGTAACTTCACTCTGTTTTTCTTCTATTTGGGACTGATGTGAGTGCATGAGTGTGTTTGTATATCTGTCTTTACATATGTGATGGATGCATGGCAGAGTTTTGTCCTTCTGCACTTGCTGTAACAGCGCAAAGATACAACATGTTATATATCATGCATGAACACTTGTCTGCCCCCAATGTCCCAAAAACTTTACCTTTTGTCTAACAGGAACCATTTTACATTTTACCATTATATCCCTTACAAAAAATAACCATGGTTGTATTACAGTAAACGTGTAGTAATCATGGTAAATTGGTGTATTGATTACCATTCCTTGCCTGAACACATGAGTTTACCACAAAACCTATGGTGTGTGTGTGTGTGTGTGTGTGTGTGTGTGTGTGTGTGTGTGTGTGTGTGTGTGTGTGTGTGTGTGTGTGTGTGTGTGTGTGTGTGTGTGTGTGTGTGTGTGTGTGTGTGTGTTTGTGTGTGTATGAGTGTGTGAGAAAGAGTGAGAAATAGAGAAAGTATAATTTCATATCCAAGCATTTTCATCATTTTAGGTTGTAGCCAAAAGCAACACATTGTACTGCAGTGTGTGTGGACATAAGATAGACAGGAAGACACAGTATATGTCTATAAAATGCAAGAAATGCACATGCAACACAGCTACACAGTAAAAATCTGCTTCTTATGTGTTGTGTAGGCTGACATGAACAGGTTATGTGTTCAGTGGAGATAATGTGTTATAATACCGCATCTTTTCAGATGGGGCCTGTGCTGTGTAGACGGACACAAATGTGTACAATTTCAAACGAAGTTCAAATAATTAAATGTCAAAGTGATGAAAAACTTATTTGAGATGAAAAAGTGATGAAAATACTTATTTTATATAAACATCTGGGGGAGAATAGAACTTTCTTCTCTTATTTCATATTATCACAAAAACGAATAGCACTTTAATCTATAAATAGTCCTGTACCAGTGGTAAATGACAAATATTAATCATAAATTATGTCTATATTACTTGCAATAAGGCTAAAGTAATCATCTGTAAACAGTTATACATAAATTAGTATGACTGCATTGGTTTAAGATACGAATAATACAGTGGGTCCACTAGACCCACAAACATTGTCTAAGTAACAGAAATATGAACACCACACGAGGGTTAAAGGGACACTCCACTTTTTTGAAAATATGCTCATTTTCCAGCTCCCCTAGAGTTAAACATTTGATTTTTACCGTTTTGAAATCCATTCAGCTGATATCGGGGTCTGGAGCTAACACTAGCTTAGCATAATCCATTGAATCTGATTATTCCGTTAGCAAAAAAAAGAGTTTCCATATTTTTGTAGTGATATTATGCACTGCCTGAAAATAGTCCCCTTGGTAACTTTCAATAGCAGGGGACTATTTTCAGGCGCTGCGTAATATCACTACGCCTGCTGCTACAGCCATGTTACAGCAGCAAAGTCCTTGATTATTACGCCAGAATGAGAGTATAGTTCCTAGCCATATCTGCCTAGAAAATCACAACTTTACATTTTCTGTCGGTCTTAGTACACAATGTAACTACAGAAGAGTCAAGTTTTAAATGTGAAAAATATTGAAACTCTTTGGTTATTTTTTAGCGCGATGCTAATGGTCTAATCAGATTCAATGGATTATGCTAAGATATGCTAAAAGTGCTAGCGCCAGACCCGGAGATCAGCTGAAGGGATTCCAAAATGGTAAAAATCAAACTCTAGGGGAGCTGGAAAATGAGAGTGTCCCTTTAAAAAACTTTCTGCTGGCCCAGGTTTTATTTGCCTTATAACATTTTTAGTAGCCCTAAGGCAAAGATTTATCATTGTTTTTAGAGACATATTTTTAAACTGAGCATATATTTTTTAAACAAAGCAGGTTATTTAAATGTGAAGTGTGTTTTATTGAACATTACACTTTCACAACAAAAATGACAAATTTATAACAAATAATGAATATTTGTGAACGTCACGCTCCTATATTCTTGTGCCCGTTTTCCCTATTCATCTCCATCTGGACTACATTTTCCATCATCCTCCTCACTCCCTCACCTGAACTGTGTTAATCTTCATCCTCACCTGCCAACGATTAACCTCATCAGCTCCTCCATATAAACTCTGCCTGTGTTCCCCTTAGTCTATGTATATGTTATGTGTGATTATTACAAGTCCTGTTTATTGTTAAGTTGTTTATTAAAGTTTTATGTTTATTGTTATCCATCGTCTTCCTCTGGTCACACATTGTGACATGTCTTTGAAATCCAGGCTAAAATCCCTAAATGTAATGTAAATGCATTTCAATCTTTAACATGGTTTTACTCCGTCAACTTTAAAGATATCATGGTTATTTTGCACACATTATGTTGGATGATTTTATGCAGGAAACAGTAAATCACAGCTTGTAACGCTTTAGAATAGGGTTGTATTTGTTAACATTAGTAAATGCATTAGCTAACATGAACTAACAATAGACAACATAGGTTTTCCTCACTTATTAATTTTTGTTAATGCCAATCATTTTTGTTAATCAACATGTATGTTCATGGTACACTAACTAATTGTATTGCACGGCACTCTAAAATGCTTAATTCTGATTGGCCAGTCGTGACATTCCAAGGTTTGTTTTTCCGAAATAACCACCTGAAACAACAGTACACAGTAAGCCGGATGCTGCAAATCATTTTGATTTGGTATAGTTTAATATTACACAATAATCAAATATAAATATGTATTTTAATAACATTATATTACACTTGTAAATACTGTACATATTATATCTACAAATTATTAAACCAAATAGTGTGTTCGTGACATTTGAACAGCTATCTTAAATAAATTTTCTCGCAGAAGGTTAAAAATTAGTAATAAAATATTCCAAATCAAAATGTAATGTTTTTTTTTTTTCATTACTTATGAGGTAAAACATTTTACAGGCAGCTTGTTATCACGAAATAAGCCCCTTCAATGTGATCACACTGTCTGGGCTTATTTCTACAATAACAACCTGCTGCACATTATCCCCTTACTTAACAGATACAACTTTTGATTAAAAAAATGTGTTAGTAAATGCTGAAATGAGATGAATAAATGATGTAGAAGTTTGTTCGTTGTTAGTTCATGTTAGCTAATGCATTACCTTCCTATACATTTAATCACAATTTTTTGTTTTATTGCACATTATGGAAGTAAAATGGGTTGCAAATGCTCTTCACTGTGAATTAAAGGTTGCAAACGGATCACATGCTCCTGCGTTCCTGTTCTATTTATAACTGTTCAAATAAACATCTTTGCATCCTGTCAAAATCAATTATCATTGTCTCGCACCACAAATGTTTAGTTCCTGAGACCTCCGTCTCTCTCTCAAGTGCTGTCTTTGAGAAGATTGCATGAACGCATCCTCCGTTTACACCTCATTACGTGGCCAGCAAATTTTGTTGTTGTTGTATATCTCTAGTGATATGAATAGGACTTAACTATTGCTCAGATGCATCACTGGGTTTCCTGAATAATGGGGCATCCCTTGCTCTCTCACCCTGACCCCAGATCAGGCCACCCTCATTGTTTGGCCCTTTGTAGAGACAGGCAGGACTTGTGAACTGCGACCTTACAGAGAATTGGAAGTGTGTAAATTTAGACAAGGCAGTCAGTGTCAGTACATGCATTTATACAAGGATGTACGCACACGCGCTTACATTATAAAGAACTGAACAGCTGTAGTCGCTCTATATTTAGATGGACAGAAATCTGGGTGACTGGAGCATTTTAAAAAAAGCAGACAAATGTCATGTGTATGTGGTTGCATAGGGCACAGCTGCAGATCGTGTGCTCAGAGACTCAAGTACCAACTGGTAGGCCGAGCACCCACTAGCAAATGAGATTTTATGTTAATCAAATCCAGTAACGTTTGCGCTGCTAGTGTGCTACCAATTAGTATGGGTAAGATTTCTTATTAAGACTCTTTTTCTCAGATGCTAACATTGTATGTATGTGTCCATCCATACATGTCTTATCAGCAAATCACAGTCTGTCTTTGTGTTCATTCACCTGTGGTTCTTTGTTAATTGATTGCTTAGATACCAAAAGGCTTGCTGGAGCACAGGCACATCAAACGTACACATGCAACACGTGTTCCTGTATAATTGGTAGAGCACTGTGTTAGCAAAACAAAGGTCAAAGGTTTGATACCCAAAGAAACACATTCTGATTAAAAGGTATAGCTTGAATGCACCGTAAGTTGCTTTGGATAAAAATATCTGCCAAATGCATGTAATGTTTTCATTAAATGCTTGATTTATGTGAGTGCAGTTCAGTGATTTTGATAGTCTACATTTGTGAAACTGAGGCGAAATCTGAACTTGCACACAAATATGTAAAAGGAAGGAATTCCCATGCATGAAAACACATCCAAGAAGTCTGCAAAGAGACATGTACCGTATAATTTACAAAAATGTCCCTCCCATCACTCCAACCCAAACAAACACAAACATCCACACACCCTCTCGCACGTCTCTCTATCCCAATCATTTTCAAACTGTTCCCAGGGCGCAGACAGTTTTATCTGCCTGAAAAGGGTCGTCCTTCGTCACACACTGTTCTGCACATTTTGCATGTCTCCTTTATCTAACACACCTGATTCAGATCATCAGCTCATTAAGGGAGAGATCCAATAACAGAAATGGGTGTGTCAGTTAAGGGAGACATACAAAATATGCAGAGCAGTGGGTCACCTGGGACAAGATTGAAAACCACTGCTCTATCCCATTCTGCAGCACTGAAAAATGGGAATTATGTAAAAGGAAAAGTTCACCCAGATATACAAGAAGCAATGAGATTCGATGCAACTGACCTACAACCATATTTAAAGGTGCCAAAAAATGCTTTGAAATAATAGGTTAAATTGTTCTCTGATATCTACATAGAAGGTATGTGGCTTTACTATTACTAAGCACAAAAATTACCCAAAAAAAGTCAATTTACAACCCTGGGATTTGTCCTTAGAATATTTGAAAGGGTCATGAATAATAATGTTGAGCTCTGCTCTGATTGGATGTTTCTCAGAGCAGCTCTTTTATTAAGCTCTGTATGTGTATAAGCAGCCCTTATGTTTGAGCCTGTAGGGGTGGGCGATAAACCGGTAGTAATTTGTCAACCGGAAGAGATTTTGGACTATTGTCTCTATCAAGGTTACGAAACCACGTGGTCACAAAAACGTAATGTTTGTATAAATAATTAAGCACCACAGTTTTAAAACAAGTGACTCTAAGCCATTGAAACGTGAGCATTTTTGCCACTTTATTGGTCTTAAAGGTACACTCCACTTTTTTAAAATAGGCTCATTTTCCAGCTCCCCTAGATTTAAACATTTGATTCTTACCATTTTGGAATCCATTCAGCTGATCTCCGGGTTTGGCGCTAACACTTTTAGCATAGCTTAGCAAAATCTATTGAATCTGATTAGACCATTAGCACTGCGTTAAAAAAATAAGTTTCAATATTTTTCCTATTTAAAACTTGACTCTTCTGTAGTTACATTGTGTACTAAGACCGATGGAAAATTTAAAATTGTGATTTTAGATATGACTAGGAACTATACTCTCATTCTGGCGTAATAATCAACGACTTTGCTGATGTAACATTTGATGATTATTACTCCAATTTAAGAGTATAGTTCCTAGCCATATCTGCATAGAAATCTCAACTTTTAATTTTCTGTCGGTTTTAGTACACGATGTAACTTTGGTTATTTTTAGCGCGATGCTAATGGACTAATCAGATTCAATGGATTGTGCTAAGCTATGCTAAAAGTGCTAGCGCCAGACCCAAAGATCAGCTGAATGGATTCCAAAATGGTAAGACTCAAATGTTTAAGTCTGGGGAGCTGGAAAATTAGCATATTTTCAAAAAAGTGGAGTGTCCCTTTAAATACACATACTTGCTCCTGTCTGGAGCCTCCAGGCATTGAGCCTGTATCAGACAAAGATACAGATTTTGAGGACTAATCAATTATTCAGAGATTGCAAATGGATGTATATGAGTGGTAGGTTTGTGTTTTTTAACTCTTTCCCCGCCATTGACGAGTTATCGTCAATCTGCAATACCGCTATTCCACAACTTATAAAACCCGGAAGCAAACAGCTGTATGTCCGTGTATGTTTTAAAGATCGCTCTGCATCTGATGCATCTGATGCATCTATCAAAAGTCCTTCCCAAAAATGGAATTATCTCAGCTTTTTGCTCAAAATTTTGTGTTTTTGATGAAACCTACACATATTTAAGAGGTGATAAAAACAGAACACATGAAGGTAGGATGAAACAGATTTTTTTGTTTTGAAAGCAGAGGGTCTGTTCTTTTATTTCATATATTGTATGTTTATATATTTAAAAAGGAGCATTTTCTGGAAGGCATTAAACTTTTGTGAAAATCATGAAAAATGCTGGCGGCGAAAGAGTTAAGTATGGACTGTGACGTCAATAGTTAAACTTCTGCCTAATGCTAGTATATAGGATTAACTAGCATATAGCACTAACTCGGCAGTCACAACTTTGTTTTTAGCATTGTAACAACATTGTATTTAACTTAAAAAAAAGGAAGTCATAAACATCTGTGAAGAATTATAGTAAATTATTCGAGAATTTGATATTTTGGTGAGCTATAACTTTTATAACGCTTAATGGTTCTCTTGAGGATTATTTCTTGACTAGGAAAACCATTTCCAACATGAGTACATGTACTGTTATATAATCCAGCGTTTAAATGATTGCAAAATACATCAGGATTGTGGGTGCTGCCGGGGTGGGTGGTGAAGCTGGAATGCATTTTAACACTGAAAAGAATAGCAATTCTTTACATAAGCTAAAAGAGACATTTATACACATGGAGTATACTAGTAAAATAGAGTTGAGACGTCCAACACAATCATTCTCATGATTGCCAAATTACTCAACTATGTCTAAAGTGACCACTTGTGTTGTATAAGATGAGAACCTTGGAGCTAACTGGAGACAGTAACCATCCAGCAACATTCCTATGAGTTTAGCTTTAGCTGTTAGGTTTAACCACAAACATCTTGAACTGTTTCACAAAATGTATCGGGGTTACAGCTGAAGCTTGTGTCCAAATACAAAAATAACCAAGAAATGTCAAGGCACGAAAGAGAAGAGATCAGCTGCAAATACAGATATACAGTAGGAATGCAGATGGAGATCGGCTAGAGGTCATTTGAGGGGATGTCATTGACTAAACCAAATTAACAGTTGGACTGAAGGTCAGCTGGCTCATACAGTGTCTAGTGATGTCACTCATGAATACTTGAAATCCCCCAGAACATAAAAGTGGGTTCACATTTGGTCTGTGTATTCAGTACTGGCTTAGTAAATCTTATGGAATCCGGAGACAATCGGGTATTGCGTCATGAAAATTGCACACAGTGGATTTTTAGTGAAGTCCTTTAGTGAATGGGTGCAAAAACAATGCAAAAAGTGGGTGCAAATATATCAGGCGCAATTCCCACTCTGACTGTAATGATGAATGTGAATTGTGAAGACAGCCTGATACTGTGTGTGCCTCCCTAATGTCTCCTACTGTATAAGCTGCTGTATTGTTTAATCCTCAGGCTGTATATGTCTGTGCGACTGCACAGCAGTGACAGCTGGCTTTATGAGGTCGTATGATAGAGACATCTGTACTAAAATGTACTCATACACTAAACACACATTAGACCTTTATCTTTCAAGACAGAAGCATCTAAAAGCACTCAGTGTATGGGTATAGCCTACGGTTTCCAAAGTAACTATATAAAAAATAAAAATGGTGGTGTAAAAACAGTCAAAAGAAGAGAGACTGCACTGAAACCTGATAGTCTATGGGAGAGGAACTCTGAGGCTCCTGAAACCTGATAGGCCTAGGCAGAGAAGAACTTTCTGTAATGTGATGTGGTTGTTGCTGTCCATCTCTAGCCACTGACAGGTGCTATGGGAGTGTTTCTTTTAGTATTTCCGTGCAATATCATATGGACTGTTTGGCACACACCCATGAGCCCTATGCGCGGTCATCTAAGCAAAAACTGCAGCATGTGTAGTAGAAAACCTAAAACCTAGCATGCAGACTCGAGTATTGATACACTGATATGTCAGCCAAGCACAAAATCCATTTGAATAAAAGTTTCAGCTCATCGAATTTTAAACACAAATAAATCTCTTTTTAATATATATATTCGATTATTTTATATTGTTATTAGCCTTATTTTTGGTGAAATGCATATCTCATTTGTGTCCATTAAATTGTAAAAGTGGCCTATCAGCTCCTTTCTAAATATACACGTCAAGCATAAATAAAACTACACATATGCATATACTAGAGATGTATATGTCTTTGTACAGAAACGTGAACAGTAGACTGTGGTTCGGTGTGTCCTCTGTTTTGGTCTAAAGTGCTCGTCCTCTCCCACTGAGGACAAGGCTTTTTTAGCAGAAGACAGAAGAAGCATGTCTCCCTCTGTGCTAATTCAGTTCAAACTATTTGCAACCAGCAAGGGCGCAAGGCTATTTCAGCCTGTCTATTTATAATAATCTTCCTGAAACATTTACTCTTGCCTGTTACTGGCATATACTGAAAGAGATAGATGGACAAACAAACAGATGGGCATATAGATGATTAACAGTGAACGCTGAATTGCTCTATGTTCAAGAGATTACGGGTATGACATACAAACTACTTTTAGTGGGATTTGTGAAATTTTATTGAAATTTAACACACACACACATGCGCGCACACACACAAGCACGCACCTGCATGCCATTAGATTAAAGAAAACAATTATTACAAGCTTTTTTATTGAGCATGTTGACTGTCATGATATTTTACGGTTAGTGAGGACATTTAAGGTCTCACAAACATAGCTAAACATTATTTTAACTAATCTACATAACAATATTATATGTTGGACAGATTTTTAGTCATCTCCCTTATAACAATAAAACAATAATGGTCTTCATACTGATCACACACCACAGATCAAACACACTTTTTCAGATCAACCTAAAATTTAGATCAGTGATGGCAGGATGCTCCCAGTTCAATTCCTCCTCTTAAATAGGTCACAATTATCATTACCGTGGCCTGGTACGGATATTAATGAATGTCACACTTTACAGTGAATCAGGTCGAATAATAAAAATTATTGATATTTATTCTAACATAATAAACGACCAAGGGCCATTGTTATTTTTAATGTCTGAGCATCAAAAGATCTTTTGTAAACAAACTGTTTGAGGAAACCCGTGTGTGTTGCCATGACAACCGGAACAGCTCGGGAAAGTGGGCGTTGCTGTTTGAGAACAAGTGGGCGTGACTCGGGCTTCAACAACTGGAATCTCTCGGTTAAAGAGGTGTGTTGAAATTGGACCGTAAAGTGTGCACAGTACTGCACAGATTTAAAAATGTATAATAATATTTTGTCTGATGTAGACAACTCTGGTCTCTGGTTAAAGTCTAAACTTAAAATGGCCAGATAAAATAGGTCGGTCGTGGCTGTCATGTGAGTGAAATATTTGGTGAGCTGTCAAAATCCCGCTAAGTTAGTCCGATTACGATCCTAGAATCCCGCGCACATGATCTCTGTGTTCAATCGCCCGCTTCTGTAACCAAACACGCTACACACACGCAAGAAGTAGGTGACTGTTCAATAGGCCTGTTTATAAGATGTTTATTAATACATCTGGACAGAGCATCATCTAACCTCTTTATCATGTCTAAAAGTACAAGCAGAGATGGAAAAGCAGCCAACGTTAAAGTGATGCGAATTGTTTACTTATACCTCAGTCAGGATATTTGTAGCAGGCTTACCTCGATCCATTTCTGTGCTTCTTGAAATGCTGGTTCACGGGTATTTTCTACAGATCCGGCTTGATCTAATTGGGAAGCCGATGCTGAATCGTCTTCAGGACTGGCCATTTCAAGAATGGTTCTCCGCAAGGCCACCGAAAGCCTCGATCAGATATCCAGCTTCGATCGACCTGTTTACGTCAACTTTCTTTCACACAGCTCGTTAATGAAGATCATTCGCCGCGATGGAGGGCAAGTTAAGTATGCTGAGTTGAAGCGTTCACTGAATCCGCACGCAGCGCAACACACTGCGGTTATCCAGCAGCACTGCAGATGAACAGCGCTTTCCAGCACGCGCGGTGCAATACGAGACCGACCTCCGTTGCTAAATATATAAGCTAAAAAAAACACCACGGTCTCCGTTTAGCCAATGCAAAGGGGCCAGCGGGACGACCGAGCGCGTCAGCCACACTGTCTCTTCGACTCGAGAACGGGACTGCGTGCGCGAGCGCGCGGGGGAAAGGAATTTACCGAGAACAATAGGGCAGTTCCGTTACCGCTCCAGTTACGGCCAGATATTTCTATTCGTCTCTTTTTCTGAATCTTAGACTGTGAATAAATGAATTTTGTTTTATTCATGATTGATAGTCCAGTGGATACACAAATTAACTTTTCACTTTATACTACTACAGCTCAATTGGTAGAGCATTGCATTAACAACGCATATTTATGCGTTTACAGGGAACTTCTTTTAACAGTGTCTTTGTTTCACATGTTGAATACACTAATAATATTAATTTATTAACAGTCAGTAATTTATGCATAATTACATGCAGCTAACCCCTAAAACAAACAGCAAGTAGTATGTTGTTATTTAGTACTTAAACGTACAGGTAGCTACTTATTGAATAAATGTACCAAGTTACAAAATTAATATCTTTAATTAGAAAACTTAATTTTTATTTACAAAATATTTCATTTAATTTATGTTTCTTCTGAACTGCAAAACTTATAATACTATATGATATTTGATACCTAGATGAACTGTTTAGATTTATTTTAAAAATTAAAAAGTTATTCCATAGATTTGATATTTACTATTCCAAAATGTGGAGAAAAAATTAATAAAGAATAAGTGACCCTAAACTTGTGTGTTTATATAATACAAAGTTTGTAATAGACTCAGCAGAGAGAGAAAAGATGAGGGGTAAAAGCAAGTGTCGTTATACCCAGTTTTTTTCCTGTAGGTGTCAGCACAAAAACAGGCTACTGCTTTCTGGACCTTTATGATTTATTTTCTCTTAATTCCAAGCGCCCCCTGGAGGAAGAACATTTTGTTCCATATATTTTCCCACACGAAGAAGTCAAATATTTAAGCTTTCGAGCTCAAACAATCAAGAATTGTTGAAGTAAGCTCAATGAAAACGACACGTCTGAAGAACAAAAAACTGCAGACTTTATTATTCTTTCATTTTTTTAATAGAATATTAAACTTATTAAAAATAAACTTCCTGTCGGTCACTTTATTCAAAACCTACACTCACCTAAAGGATTATTAGGAACACCGTACTAATACTGTATTTGACCCACTTGTGCCTTCAGAACTGCCTTAATTCTATGTGACATTGATTCAACAAGGTGCTAAAAGCATTCTTTAGAAATGTTTGCCCATATTGATAGGATAGCATCTTGCAGTTGATGGAGATTTGTGGGATGCACATCCAGGGCACGAAGCTCCCGTTCCACCACATCCCAAAGATCTCTATTGGGTTGAGATCTGGTGAACTCATTGTCATGTTCAAGAAACCAATTTGAAATGATTCGAGCATTGTGACATGGTGCATTATCCTGCTGGAATTAGGCATCAGAGGATGGGTACATGGTGGTCATAAAGGGATGGACATGGTCAGAAACAATGCAGGTAGGCTGTGGCATTTAAACGATGCCCAATTGGCACTAAGGGACCTAAAGTGTGCCAAGAAAACATCCCCCACACCATTACACCACCACCACCAGCCTGCACAGTGGTAACAAGTCATAATGGATTCATGTTCTCTTTCGGTTTACGTCAAATTCTGACTCTACCATCTGAATGTCTCAACAGAATTCGGGACTCATCAGACCAGGCAACATTTTTCCAGTCTTCAACTGTCCAATTTTGGTGAGCTTGTGCAAATTGTAGCCTCTTTTTCATATTTGTAGTGGAGATGAGTGGGACCAGGTGGGGTCTTCTGCTGTTGTAGCCCATCTGCCTCAAAGTTGCATTTGTTGTGGCTTCACAAATGCTTTGCTGCATACCTGAGTGGTTATTTCAGTTAAAGTTGCTCTTC